>NC_072782.1:4463245-4765104 GCF_022539595.1 Amphiprion ocellaris
ATATTACTATCTCTTATTGAGGTTTTAGGTTTTGCTGAGCTGGCTAACAAAAAGAAAGTCTCTTTAAATATCTAAAAGTCTCCAGATTAATCAGGTTTCATGCTGAAGCAAAGCTGCTGAATATCATCCTGCTGGACGTCTTCAGAAAACCACCAGAAACTACAACAACATCCTCCTGCAACATCTTAACCTGTGAACCCCAGTGTTTTCTTGCTCCTCTCACATTTTTACTCACTGTTGGTTCATTTTTCACTGCAATATAAAGTCCTGCACCTCTATGGAAACAGAACAACCATGACTAGAAGTAGAGAGAACTCAGAAATGTCTTCTGTGCAGTTCCTTTCTTATACAATTTTTTTTTTTTTTTAAAGGACTCGCAGTTAACCTGTACAACATGTTTCCAAGTGCCAACAGGTGCTACCAATACAGGACATGAAACTGACTCTACATGCTTCAGATATTTCTGTTTTGATTCTGCTCTGGGTAAACACATCCTGCAGCTCAGCCTAAAGGTACCTGAATTTTCTGTCATGTGATTGTTGATCACAGCTCTGTCATTAATGGCTTCATAGTTGCATCGAGATGTGCAGAATTTTTTGTTTTTTACAGAATCTGGTTGATAAAAACAGTTTATTTTTGGTTGACTTTTAAAAGAGACACGTTGAATAAATATTGTCTGATTTCCAGCTTAGATTTGGTTGAGTTTTGCGATGGAACGTCACAGATGAGAAGTTCAAGGACCGTCTGAAAGCTTATTTATTTAAAGTTTAGGTAATTTTGTCAGTATAACAAAATCTAAACGCTTTTCTAAAGCTGGCAGCGGGTTTTGGGGTTCAGAGGGTTAAAATAAAAACAAAATAAAACACACATTTCCATTTTAAGACATTTAAAATAAATTTTACGGCACTTGTAGAAAGATTAATATGTATATATTTTGCATGAAACAAGCAGCCGACGCTTGTTGGAGCTTAAAATCCACAAATAAAACAGATAAAAGTCAAATAAAGTTTTAAATTCTGGAGCAGAATTTAAAACATTCTTGTCGCCTTGTGTTACTCTCATTACAGGCTAAATGTTGTTGACACATCTGGAATATTTCACTCTGATCCACAAAAACATCGACAGAATCGAGGTGATTCCAGTCTGCAGAGCTTCATCACGTACCTCAGAGCTCCGGCCATGACTCAGCAGAAACACGATGACGAAGGTGAAGATGAAGATGATGAATGCTCGGCTCCCACAGGAGGAGGAGGTTTCTGATCCGTTCTTCCTCCTTCAGGGATTTTCCTGTGACTACAAACCAAGTCTTAATCACAGCTCAGCGTCATATCTGAGCTCACTGCAGGGAATTTCCACCCTCCTCTTCCTCCTCGGTGATTATTCGAGGACAATCCTCACTTTCCAGCTATACTGAACAAACAACAAAGTGCTGCCTCTCTTAAAACAGCAGCCCCACATTTTTTTTATCGGACGGAGTTTACAGAAGCAGGGTTAGCCTAGCTTAGCACAAGCACTGGAAGTAAAGGGAAACCGCAAGCCTCGAAAAACACAACTCCACAGCTCCAACTTCCCAATGTCCCAACTTCAGGACAAAATATCAGCAGAAACCGACATGAAATCTATCACAGTTTGTATGTTTTTTTGTTCTTCACAGCTTGTTTAGAGTCTCTTTGGTTTAATAAGAACAAGTGTGACAGTATAATCTATTATTTTTCTACATTTTTGCATCATTTAAAGTTACAGATTTATCTGGTAGCAGCTCCATCTTGTTTTTCTGGTTGCAAAATTTAAGGATTTACTGATTTCAAGTTCTTAAAGTTATAATTCAATTATATAAAGTTGAAAGAGAGAATTTTTTTCCAATGTAATGTAACTAAATGTGAAACTTACAGTCTAAAAGATGACAAGACACAAAAAGTCAGTCTTCCTGCATTTAACAAATGCAGTTAAATCAACTTTATCTTTGTTTTATTATCCAAAATTCAAAGATAAATTATATTCTAAAACTCAAATATTCTTTGTTGTTATTTATGCCAAAGAGCAAAAGAAACAAATCCTTCTGTATGACTGTTAGCTGGATTATTTTATCCTGATAACATCGCAAACTTGGATTAATCCAGTCATGTTTCAGGGAATTAATCAAAAGTAAGTTAAAATAATAGATATGCAAAAAGACAGAAATAAAAACATGCAAAGAATAGAGCTAAACAAATAACAAAAAAGTTAAATGATGATTATTGGGCAGACAATGAGATACAAGTCATGATTTTCGAGGGAATTTTTACATTTCTTTTCCACAGGAAATGAAAATAAATGAAACTGGTGTTATTTTTTGCGGCAGTCTGTAAGAAACAAACTTGTTCCATTATGTCTGTAGAATATGATCGGTAAATGTCCCTGTAGCACCACAAAAATTAATTATAGAGACATGTTGAGACAAATTAAAGTTTTAATCAAAACATTGAAGCTCCTGCGACTTAGATATTGCATTTCCAGCACCATATTGCAAAAACAGTTAGCTGCATTGTTCAGCCTGATGTAATATTACAAGATACCTTTATTAAAAATGACTTTAATGATGAAAATAAGTTTTCCTGCATCCATCAGACAAATACAGATGCAACTAATGATTATTGTTGTTGATTAATTTGTTGATTATTTTCTAATTAATGTAAAAGGTTGCTTGCTGTAGAAAATATGTCTCTAAAGTCCAACATGTTACTTTTCCAAAGATATTCAGTTTACTGTCATACAGTAGTTAAAAAAACTTTTAAAAATTACTATTTAAGAGGCAAAACTGATAAATTGAAGGTCAAATTAGTCTGCGATTAATCTAACAGCTGACAACTAATTGATTATTTGATTAATTGCTGCAGCTCATGAGATATAGTTGAATAATTACCTATTTTCACATTAAGAGGTAGATTTTTTTGACACAATTCCATTTTATTTACCTTAAAAAATAATCTGAAGTTCAGAGGTTTGTTGTAGCTTCAACTATAATCAGTTTGGTTTAAAAAAAAAAAAAAAACAGAAAAAAGAAGAGAATTATAGGATTAATTTGCCGTAATAACACTGGATTAATTTAGGTACGATACAAGGAAAAAATGCACAGAAGTGACACAGATAGAGAATAAAATCAGGTAGATTACAACTGTGGCTGATCAATTAAAAACGCACTAAAATAAACTGTTTATTGCGCAAACGCTGCAGAAATTTCCTTGTTGCACAACCTGATTAAACAACAAAACAAACTGCACATTTCCACCATATTGAAACTGTTAAATTAAACCAGTTTGGGTTTTTTTCTGCTTCACCAACACATGACTGATTTATTTATTTACTCTGCTAATGAGCTAATAAGCTAATAAACACATTTTTACTCACACCTCAGTGGATTTAAAGTATTTAATTCGGTGTTTAAAAATGCTAAATGTGATTTAAAGAGCAAAAAGAGCAGCTGAGTAAACATTTAAAGGTGTTTTTGCTCGTTTTTCTGTACCCAAAATAAAGCTGCTAAACTGAATTTAAACGTCACGTTGGTTCGACGCTGCTTTAAAAATCGGTTAAATGAACGCGTATAACTCATCTGTGAGTTGTTTAATCGATTATTTTCCTCCCTGACAGTCCACCAGCAGCTACCAGAGTTTAAATAAAGTTCAAATAAAGTTCGTAAAGGTGAGTTTTACCTGCGTTCAGCCTCCAGCCCGACCAACTGCTCGTCCGTTTCCCGAAAAACTCTGAAATGATTCAACAAAGAAAAACAGCGGGGAAGAGGTCGAGCGGTTTTCCTGTCACTGCTCTTCATAATAAAAGCCCGTCGTGCTCATTTCCAGTGACATTTGAACAGTGTAGTGGTTTTGTAGTTTTTTTGTGTTTAATATTTCAGTCAGGTGATTAAGATGAAACGATGAAAGATGAAACGACGAAGCGATAAAACTCTATTAAAAAAGACACTTAATTAATTATTAAGACTCGGCCATGTTATATATGATTTTTTTATTTATTTAAATGTTATGATTAAGACCCTACACTGCTAAATATAACATACATTTTTTCAACAAATTAAATTATTAGTGAAACCATAACATTAGGTATTATAAACATTTAGCCGACTCATTTAACATTTAATTTGTGTTCCTAAAATTTTAAATATTTCACAATCTCTTTACACGTTATTATTTATGACTTTTTCTATGTTTTAATGAATATTTCTAATCTTTTTTCTTGTTATTTCATACCTATGTGAAAGAGTAAATTTGTGTTTCCACCCAAATTGTACCAGCATGTGAGAAATAAAAACTCTTGAATCTCATCTGGAACAGAAAAATTTACCAAACAAAACTGTACATATTATTTATCTTTATTTCATCTGACTAATTCAAATATTAAAGTTAAGACCATCCAAAATTATTTAACTAAACCTACTCAACTAATTTTTTTAATAAAGGTGAAAAAGTCGCCTTGTGTTGCTGAAAGCTTTTAATTATTTGGTTTTATTTATTTTATTAGTAATTTATTATTTCTTACTGTTAATTAATTGTGCATGTTTGCATTTTGTCCTATTTTGATTCTGCTTTGTACATTTTTTTTCATTACTATGCATTTAATATTATTGCATTTTTTTCCATGTTGTTTTCCATTTGCTGAAGTATACTTTATTTGTTATTATTACTGTTATTCTAAACCTGCTTGTTTTGACATGTCATACACAAATTATATCTATACGATAAAAAAGTAAATATCTATACACATATTGGAGATTAAAACTTGGTAAAAATATAGAAGCATCATCTAATAAATCTTTAGAGAGACATTTTTATCCCACTCATATTTCCCTGTTTTTTTTCTATATATTTATATTCAAATTATTTTATTTAAACATTATTTAATTTTTTTGGTCCTAAAATCAGTCCAGCTGCGGCTTCATTAACTAAATACTTTTATTTTGAAGATCATTTCGCCTGACTAAAAGCTGTGCTCGCGCTCTTCTCAGTCTACTTGACACATCTCTGCGCTGTTGTCATGGAGACCGCAGCCTGTCAATCACAGCGGAAAGCCCCGCAGCTGAAGGGGAATTCCGGAGCCACGTGGCAAATGCAGCAAGCTGATTGGTGGAAGAAGAAGCGTAGCTACGTCTGTGTGGAAGTTTTTCTGATTCTAGACAAACTAAACATTTTTAGAGCCTCCGTTTTCCTTTTCTTCATCTGAAGGTTTTCAAAGCAGAGTTTGTGAAATCTTCTGGATTTGGAAGCTTTAAACTGGCAGGTTTCTCATGAAACAATAACAGGCCAGATTTCTGTCATTTCATGCTTTAAAATGATCCGATCGATGAATCTGCAGATTTGTTTTCATCTAAACCATCATCCAGCACCAAATAAATGTGTTCTGCCCCCTGCTGGTCACTGCTGGTCTCACAGATTCCTTCATGTAATAATATTAAAAATTCATCTCAGACACCAGATTCACTCTGAGCGGCTTTAAGCTCACTGACACATTTATACGAAAGATCTTCATTTATTTTCCCTTTTCATTCAATGGAAGCTTTAAAGCTGCTCTAAGTGGAAATGTGAACATCAGCAGCAGTGAGAATCAATTTATTATCTACTAATATCAGTCCACAATTCTTCTTTTCAGATTACAGGAGACGCTATTTATGCTTTTTGAATTGACAAATATTTGGGCATTTAAAAAATTTGTATGCTTAACATTAAATTCTTTCGGTGTGAGTCCATCCAAATTATTTAGGATTAAAGCTTCTGTTTTGAAAGAAATTCTATAAAAAGATAAAATAAAACAACAAAAAACCCACAAAGCACAAAAAAAATCAGCAAAACTTGAATAAACTCTAAACTTGTATCATAAAAAATATTGTAAAAACTGAGAATGTACTAAAATCTGAAATGAAATAAAAATAGACAATGAATAAAAAAAACAAAATAAAATTAAAAAAAATCTACAAAATAACAAAAATACAGAAAAATAGATTAATACAGATAAAAACAGGGAAAGAATGCAGAAATAAACACAACAAAAATCTGGGGGAATAGTATAAGGGAGAAAACATGAAAACAAAAAAGATATTTTAAAAAAAACAGAAAAAGCACCAAAAAAGAAAAATATAAACACTGAAAAATAGAAAAAAAAAATAATCTGAGAAAAATGGTAAAAGAATTTTTTTAAAACTGTAAAATTAAAAATACATATATAGAAAACAGATGAATACAGATTTTTTAAAAAAGGAGAGAATGTAGAAATAAGAAACACAAAAAATCTGGGGGAATAGTTTAAGGGAGAATACACAAAAAACAAAAAGATATAAAAAAAAGAATAATAATAAAAAGAAACTAAAAAAGCACCAAAAAGAAAAATATAAACACTGAAAAATGATTTTTAAAAAAACTGTATAAACTAAACTAAACTAAAATAAAATAAAATAAAATCAAAAACCCATGAAAATCTGAAAAAAAATTAAAAGAATACATTTTTCAAAAAAAAGTTAAATTAGAAATACATATATAGAAAAACTGATGAATGCAGATAAAAACAGGGAGAAAATGTAAAAATATCAAATACAATTAAAGCTGCAAGCAGCGTTGGACGGGTCCTCGCATCCATGCTCGTCGTCGAATCCACGCACGTCCACCAGGTGGCGCTGCGACCGAGAGTGTATATTGGCCTATGGATGTGATCACGTCCGCACTCTGATGACACATATAACATTTCAGGCAGATCGGACCATGTCCAGGCTAGTTATAGAGCTTTTCCTTCTATCCACCAGGTGGCGTTATGACTGTGGCTGTATTTCAGCATGTGAATGTCATCAGGGCGGGACTCTGATCATACATGTAAAGTTTGAGGCAGATTAGAGTATGTTTAGGGCAGTTACACAGCAGTTGATGTGTCATGTCGAAGCATCAAAGTTTGGGAGCCTGCCATGGCCACGCCCTCAGACTTTTGTGGAGCATTTTGATAACTTTTGATCACCCATGCCTGGAGTACATCCTGGCTGAATTTCATATCTGTCGGTGTTACCCTGTTTGAGTTGATAGCTTTTCAAAATGTCTAAAAATGACCCAAAATTGAAGGTTGGTGTTAAATTCTAGAAAGAAGAAGAAGATTAAAGAAAGAAAATACATAAAAAAGAAGCAATTAAATAAATGGGAAAAAGTTAAGACAATTAAACTTTTATAAAGTATGGGGGGAAAAAAGATGTAAGAAATTAAAGAATTGTATTTAATAAATAAACAGGAAATTTGTAAATAAGTGTTGTAGTCTTTTGCAGTTAATTGATGGATAGGCGTAGTGAGAGACAGCCAGACAATGGGGTAGAAATAAGAATGAGAACAACTAATATAGCACAGGGTTGCGAGCGGGAATCGAACCAGGGCCTCAGCATTGAGGACCAACTACATGCGTCAGTGGCTTAACCCGCAGAGCTATATGATCACACATGTTGGCTGTCAGCAAAGGTGTATCAATCCAATAGAAAGTCTAGGGGTAGGGTTCGGGTTACAGAGGAAGGTCCTGACAGTAGCAATGTACCAAAAACATGGATATAAAATTATACATTTTTTCATAATTTAATATTAAGTCACACTAGCCAAAAAATTCTTAGAATAAAGTTGGGGTTTTTCCTTCAGCCGTTGTGGTTGCACTGTACCTTTAGGTTATCTAGATCTACAACGGCTGAAGGAAAAACCACGGATTAATTTCTCAGAATATTCGGCTGCTTAGTATTAACATTAAAAATATTTATGTGTAATATTAATTACCCTATTTTTTTCATTACAACTGTAAGGACCTTCCTCTCCAACCCTAACCCTACCCCTAGACTTTCTATTGGATTAATACACGTTTTCAAGACCAGAACATGTGTGGTCATGTAGCTCTACGGGTTACGCCTGTGATGTTCAGGACTCATTCTTGTATTTTACACTCTCTGATGTTTTCTTTTCTTCATGTCTAGTGTGTGAATCATTTCTGGTTTGTCTCTTCAGTGTCTCATGTGGCCCTGCAGCTTCTCCTCCTCCACCTCCTCCTGAAGCCTTCATCTTCTTCATCATCAGCTGCTCAGTGACTCTGTTGGACGTCTCACCGTGTGGCAGCAGCTCAGGTCAGTGGTGAAGATCCTCTTTATCAGCTCCACACCCACAGACGTAGTGAACGCAGCGTCTGTTGTTGTGCTAATAAGAAGCTGCATCTGAGCAGCAGCAGCTCTGTTCACTCCAGCCTCAGTCACACATGGAGTCAGAGCAACACTCTGTCAGAGCTGATTCCTCAATGTTAGATCTGATTAATCTCTCTCTAGTAACAGGTTATGTACCACAGGCTTTTAAGGTTGCTGTAATCAAACCTTTACTTAAAAAGCCCACTCTAGATCCAGATGTTTTAGCCAACTATAGACCAGTTTCCAACCTCCCATTTCTCTCCAAAATTCTGGAAAGAACAGTTGCAAATCAATTATGTGAACATTTACAAAGGAATAGCTTGTTTGAAGAGTTTCAGTCAGGCTTCAGAGTGCATCATAGCACAGAAACAGCTCTGGTGAAAGTTACTAATGACCTTCTCATAGCGTCAGATAATGGACTGGTCTCTATACTTATTTTATTGGACCTTAGTGCAGCATTCGATACAATCGACCACAAACTTTTATTACAGCGACTAGAACATTCTATTGGCATTAAAGGGACAGCACTGGACTGGTTTAAATCCTACTTATCAGACAGGTTCCAGTTTGTGCATGTCAACAATGACTCTTCTGAGCATACTAGGGTTAATCATGGAGTTCCTCAGGGTTCTGTCTTAGGACCAATACTGTTCACATTATACATGCTTCCCTTAGGCAACATTATTAGGAAGCACTGTATTAATTTCCATTGTTATGCTGACGACACTCAATTGTATTTATCTATGAAGCCAAATGAAACTAATCAGCTAGCTAGACTGCAAGATTGTCTTAAGGACATAAAGACCTGGATGACCTATAATTTCTTACTACTAAATTCAGACAAGACTGAAGTCATTGTATTTGGCCCCAAACATCTTAGAGAATTGCTTTCAAAGCATATAGTTACTCTGGATGGCATTACATTGGCCTCCAGTACTACTGTGAGGAACCTCGGTGTTATCTTTGACCAGGACATGTCCTTTAACTCGCACATAAAACAAATCTGTAGGACTTCCTTTTTCCACCTGAGAAATATTGTGAAAATCAGGAACATCCTGTCTCAGAGTGATGCAGAAAAACTAGTCCATGCATTTGTTACTTCTAGGCTTGACTACTGTAATTCCTTATTATCAGGTTGTCCCAATAGCTCTCTGAAATATCTACAGCTGATCCAAAATGCTGCAGCCAGAGTACTGACGGGAGTTAGCAAGAGAGATCATATTTCTCCTATATTGGTTTCTCTTCATTGGCTTCCTGTTAAATCTAGAATAGAATTCAAAATCCTTCTTCTGACATATAAAGCTCTTAACAACCAATCTCCATCATATCTTAAAGACCTGATAGTACCATATTATCCTAGCAGAACTCTTCGCTCTCAAACTGCAGGCTTACTTGTTGTTCCTAGAATCTCTAAAAGTAGAATGGGAGGCAGAGCCTTCAGTTATCAGGCGCCTCTCCTGTGGAACCAGCTCCCAGTTTGGGTTCGGGAGGGGGACACCCTCTCTATTTTTAAGACCGGGCTTAAAACCTTCCTTTTCGACAAAGCTTATAGTTAGGGCTGACTGGGGGACCTTGACGGGGTGAGCTGGTGTTTTCATTTGCACAACTGACTTCCCCTCTTGACGTCCCTTAGTTCTGCCCCTAGTTATGCTGCTATAGGCCTAGACTGCTGGGGAACCTCTCTTGATGCACTGAGCCCTTCTCTAACTACCTATGTATTTACTACATATACCATTATTGCATTACATTCACTCTGTTTCTTTCTGTGTCCTTTCTCCGAGTGTCCCTGGTCCCAGAGCTGGATGCTGGATGCTTCAGATGTGTGGCTGTGTTTTATGGTCCTTGTGTCCCACCCCCCCACCTCTCTATCTCTACCCCTCTATCTGTATCCCTCTATCTCTACCTCTCTATCTCTACCCCTCTATCTCTACCTTTCTACCTCTTCTGTCCCTCTCAACCCGCCCGGCCAGCAGGCCGATGGTTCCCCCCACATTAGAGCCGGGTTCTGCTCGAGGTTTTTTTCCCTGTTAAAAGGGTGTTTTCCTTGCCACTGTCGCCTTTTGGCTTGCTCTGGGGGTCAGGCATATGGGTTCTGTAAAGCGTCTCGAGACAATTTGACTGTAATTGGCGCTATATAAATTAAATTGAATTGAAAATTGAATTGAACTGAGAGCTCTCAGCAGTTTTCTACCCATTTAAGAACAGGACGAACCGAACAAGCTGTTGTATCGATTTGTCCACGATTTCCTCTCATGTGTCCATTTTAAGGAGTTTGCAGTCAACCAAGGCCGACTCAGAATCACTCCCACCGGGAAGATCTGTGAAGGAAGGTCCACCCGGCTGGTCCAGAAGCTCCGGTCCAGCAGAGCAGCGTCAGGATGGAGACGTAACCGGGTGAGTTAACTAGAGAGGCGACACATTCACATAGAAAATCCAACAATTCCTTCTGTTTTTACAGTTTGTGACTCTGGTAAATGGTGTCATTTTTCAAAGCTGGTGGGTTTTGGGCTTCACAGATTGAACCTAAATGCTTTTCTTAAACAAACTGCTGAGCTGCTGCACAGTGAAATGTTTGAGTGGAGCTCAGGATGAAAGCATCAGAGCTGTTTTACATGTTTTTATGTTCAGCTAATATCATTTCCTCTGGACAATGTTTGTGGTGTTAGAAGTGGACGTTTGTAGGGAGTTTTCAGTTGTAATACTTAAATGCATAAATATTTGCAGTGGTGGTTTCACTGCAAGCATCTACTGATGTCACCAGTGAAGTAAATAAAAAACAGCATTTGTTGAACTTTACGCCTCTCAGTGTCTGCAGTTAGTTTAGCTGAATCAATGCAAAGATATTTCTATTTTTCTACATGACAGGAATGTCAGTGAAATCCAAATGCTAAGAATAAACAAGTGATCTGCCTGGTCACAGATCCCACTTTAATCCAAAATAAAGACTTTGCAAGGAAATGAACTTGAAATATGAGCCACCAGTAAAAGTTGTGATCAGACAGAAGGGCCTGTATTTTATCTTTGGAGAAGTTTAACATGTAAGTTTGTGCAGCTGATCAGTGGTGAGGCCTGTGGATGACTGGAGATGTGTGTGGACACTTAGACGAAGCAGCAAATGTGCTGAAAATGAGTTGTCTTCTCAGAGTCTTGAAGATGTTTTGTCAGAGCTAAGAAAGAAGTAAGAGATCCTGCAGGTGATTGTTGAGTGGTGTTGAGGAATTTGAATGTAGAGGAATAGCAAAGAGATTTTGAAGATATTTAAGCCATAAGTTGCATTTTATTTGTTTGCTGTTCTCTCCCATTTGTAGTGAAGAGAAGTGATTTGACATGAAGAATGTGATTTGTGTGGCTTTGAAATTGTGTTAAAATGTAAAAATGAGTGATGAGGAGAAGAGTGTGACTTTTTAGTATTGTGTTTTTTAGCGTGTTCTTTAAAAGTTGTAGGTAGATTATCTTCTTTTTTTGATTTTGTGGATTGTTTTTTTTTCTTTCAGTGTTGATGTCACCGCCTTGACGAATAGAAGAAAAGGGCAAAATTTGCAAAAAATCTTTTCGTGCCTTCGTGCCTTCGTGCCTTCGTGCCTTCGTGCCTTCGTGCCTTCGTGCCTTCGTGCCTTCGTGCCTTCGTGCCTTCGTGCCTTCGTGCCTTCGTGCCTTCGTGCCTTCGTGCCTTCGTGCCTTCGTGCCTTCGTGCCTTCGTGCCTTCGTGCCTTCGTGCCTTCGTGCCTTCGTGCCTTCGTGCCTTCGTGCCTTCGTGCCTTCGTGCCTTCGTGCCTTCGTGCCTTCGTGCCTTCGTGCCTTCGTGCCTTCGTGCCTTCGTGCCTTCGTGCCTTCGTGCCTTCGTGCCTTCGTGCCTTCGTGCCTTCGTGCCTTCGTGCCTTCGTGCCTTCGTGCCTTCGTGCCTTCGTGCCTTCGTGCCTTCGTGCCTTCGTGCCTTCGTGCCTTCGTGCCTTCGTGCCTTCGTGCCTTCGTGCCCTTCGTGCCTTCGTGCCTTCGTGCCTTCGTGCCTTCGTGCCTTCGTGCCTTCGTGCCTTCGTGCCTTCGTGCCTTCGTGCCTTCGTGCCTTCGTGCCTTCGTGCCTTCGTGCCTTCGTGCCTTCGTGCCTTCGTGCCTTCGTGCCTTGCTTATGGGTAAATCTCCTGGTTTTCCTTTTTCCCGACTCCAATCCAGTCCAGTCCAGTGACACTCCACACCACAGACCACAACCTTTCCACAAGGTTCCCAGCGGAGATTCGAACCGTGACCATCCACATGACAGACACACACCCTCTGTGTGAGCTATCTGTCACACAAGGTCCCTGGTGGAGTTTGTTGTAATGATGGTTGCAAGAGGTTGTCATGCAGCCAAAGTGTAAAAAGAGCCTTGAGCTGGATTCCAACCAAGGACCTCCTGGATGAGAGGCAGATAACTTACCACTGCACTATCCTTCCTACTGGGTGTAGCTGTTAGTTTTCGTAAATGATGATACACAAAAGTATTAAGGAAGTGAAGATAATAAAGGTACTAAGGTACCGGGGAGGCAAAAAACTTACCTCTACACCACCTGTCCTACAAGATGTTGCTCTAACTTTGCTTAAATGATGCTATCAATTAGTACTGGCGCAACCAAACGACAAATAAAAGGTGTGAGTGGAGATCTGAATCATGTCAGGTTTGTTTCTGACACTGAATACACCCAATCTCATCTGATCTGCAAAGCTAAGCAGGGTTGGGCCTGGTTAGTATTTGGATGGGAGACTACCTGGGAATACCAGGTGCTGTAAGCTTTTTACTTCTCCTCACAACCTGAACAACACACTGCTAGCGACAGCTATCAACTAAAACCTCTTGGTTTCTTTATTATACACTCTATGAGGTGGATAAGCTGCAGCTCATGCTGATTTATTGCTGCTTCTGGTTGGAGCCAAAGAACAAAGGCTTCACCTGTTGGAGCAGCTGATGTCCTGCAGCCTCTTCACCACAGAAAGCCTCTGACAGCTTCAATTCTTTACACTCTGACTGCAAGACACCAATCACATAGGAACATTTACATGTATGGAACAAAGAGCTGAGCTGACACTCAACATATGTTTGAGCATTTATTGATAAAGACATTCAAACATGTCTAGAGATAGAACACCAACGCACGGTGTAAGAAAGGTCAGAACAGACTTCACTTGCTCAGGAAACTGAGGTCCTTCGGGGTGCAGGGAGCAATTCTGAGGACCTTTTATGGTTGTGTGGTGGTATCAGCCATCCTGTATGGAGTGGTCTGCTGGAGCAGCAGCATCACGGCTGCAGACAGGAAAGAGACTAAAGAAACTGGTTAAGAAAGCAAGCTCTGTCCTGGGCTGGTGGTAGACAGGAGGATGATGACAAAGCTGTTTGTCTATCATGGAGGACATCTCCCACCCCCTGCAGGAAACAGGACCATCACCGGCAGCTCCTTCAGGGACAGACTGCTTCACCCACGATGTTTGAAGGAGGTCCTTCCTTCCTGCAGCAGTCAGACTGTGTTCAATCAAGCCTGCTCCCAGTAGTTCAGATCACCCATGAAGTAACTGCAATAAAATGTAAATAAGTCAATATGTGCAATTTCACAGGGTTTTTTTTTTTTTACAAGCATTTCTATTTCTTCTCTAAGGAGAAAGCATCTATTTATATCTGTGCACTGAGTGCTGCTTTTCTTTTTACTTTTTTTCCTATCTGCTACTGCCACACTGAAAACTTCCCCACTGCAGAATCTACCTATCCATCCATCTATCTATGGTCCATCTACCTCCCTATCTATCTATCCATCCATCCATCCATCCATCCATCCATCTCTCTCACAGGTGTGGGGGTTGATTCACCTGTTCTCAATCACCTTAATCCACAAAGGCCCGGTTCTTCATTCTTCCGCTCTCTGCCAGACCAGAGACTTTGAAACCAGAACCTTTCTCCTACAATTAGTCTGGTTTCCCCTTTTTGTTTTCACCTTGGTTTAGTTATCCTTTCTGTGTTGGTTTTAGTTTCATTCGTTAAATAAACTCCTTGTAATCTTTGACCTGTGTCTGCAGATGTCCTGTGACACCAATGATCCCATCTGATATTTAGCATGTTTTCAATTATTGGTCCCATTTCTTAAAAAAAAAAAAAAAAAAAAAAAAAAAAAAGCCCCCTGAAATCTGATCAGATAAATGAATGTGAAACTACTTTGGGTCTGCTGCAGCTGCCTCCCTCTGATCTTTGTCCTGCCCACAGCACAATCTGATCAGTGAAACACTGAAGGACAACTTCAGCATGTAAAACATAAATAAGCAAAGGCTGCAACTCGTGATTATTTTAATTTTAACTTAACTTTATGTGCTGTTCAAAAACTTTATTTTTTCTGCAAATGTGTAGTGATTCCAAATCTTGGTTATTGATCTCCTTGATTACAAAAAAAATCTGTATCGACCCGGAAAAAAAACAAACATGTCAGGCACCCTATGATGTTAACTGTTTGCCTGAATGTTTTTGTTTAAAATCCTCAGTAATAACCTTTGACTGGTTGCTCTTAACCCTGTAAAACTCACTGCTGCAAAAATACAACATCAGCTTATTTTTTAATTACTATTTTCTATTATATATATCTGAAATAAACCCTAATCTGTGGGTCTGACAGCAGCGTGAGGTCAAAGAAGCTGCCATCAGCTGCTGCACTTCTGTCCGTCCAGCAGATGGAGCCATGGAGCTGCAGCGAAGTGAAGAGCAGCACAAGGCAACCACCACTTCCATCCACTGACGCATTCAATTTGACTGACGCTAATGTTTTATTGACTTCCAACCACTAAACCAATATGATCACTGATGCACTGAGCTGAAGAAGTAATGTTACATTTCAAACATAACTGGGGAAATAACTGAAACTTCTTCCTTAGGAAAGGAGAAAGTATAAGAGTATAAAGGCAGTGCAAGAATAAATAAGAAAAAAACGGTGCAAAAATTGCCCATAGCATTATATACAGATGACTTTATTCTTAAAAAAAAAACAACAACAAACATGTAGAAGACTATATACAGAGGATCAGGTTTCAGGTATAGATAGATCGACAGATGAATCCTTACTGTGAAAATATTTAAAGACATTGAACATTGTGCAATATAAGGTCAGTCAGCAGCCTCAGTTCATGCACCAAGAAAACTTTTATGCATTTTTTAAAAATAAATTTTCTCCATTTACAAGGCAGGGAGATAACCGAAACTTCTTCCTTAATAGTTCCTGTTTAGTTTGTATGCTGTGGTGTCAGGATTACTACACGTGGAAATGAATATCAAATTAAAATCATTTCCATATCTTGACAAGTTGTTGCGATCAAAAAGTAAACTAAAGCTGCAAGCAGCGTTGGACGGGTCCTCGCATCCTTGCTGGTCGGCGAATCCACGCACATCCACCAGGTGGCGCTGCGACCGAGAGTGCATGTCGGCCTATGGATGCGATGAGGGCTGGCCTCTGATCACACGTGCAAAATTTCAGGCAGATTGGAGCATATTCAGGCTACTTCTAGAGCTTTTCCTGTCCATCCACCAGGTGGCGCTGCGACCGAGAGTGTATATTGGCCTATGGATGTGATCAGGGTCAGACTCTGATCACACGTAAAATTTCAGGCAGATCGGACCATGTCCAGGCTAGTTATAGAGCATTTCCTTCCAACCACCAGGTGGCGCTGCGACCGAGAGTTTATGTCAGCCTATGGATGTGATCAGGACTGGACTCTGATCACACATGTAAAGTTTGAGGCAGATTGGAGCATGTTTAGGGCAGTTACACAGCAGTTGATGTTTCATGGCGAAGCATCAAAATTCACGAGGCCGCCATGGCCACGCCCTCAGACTTAAGGTGAGCATTTTGATAACTTTTGATCACCCATGCCTGGACTACATCCTGGCCGAATTTCAGCTCTCTCGGTGTTACCCTATGTGAGTTTATAGCTTTTGAAAATGTACAAAAATGACCCAAAATCGTCAAAACGTATGACATATAATTCAAAATGGCCGACTTCCTGTTGGGTTTTGGGCATGGCTGTCAATTACATTTTGGTGTGTCTTGACGAGTTACATATGCCTACCAAGTTTCATAATTCTAGGTGACACGTACTGGCCGTAGTAAATGTTTGAAATTTTCCAGGTGGCGCTATGGAGCCATTTTGCCAAACACATGTGCAGTTTCCCTAAAATATCAAATGGGTTGCCGGTCCAGATATGTGTGGCAATTTTGGCGAGCATTTGAGCATTTTTAACCTGTCAAAAAGTACTTTGTTTATTCCGGCAACGATACGTTGCCACGGCAACAGCGTTTTATGAATCGTCAAAATCTTCACACTGTGCCATCGTCAATGTGTGGTCACTCACCTAACCAATTTTCAGAATCATATGACAAAGTATCAGGCAATGGCACGTGCAAATGTAATGACAATTTCTTCCTGTTGCCAATAGGTGGCGCTATGAGTATTTCTAAATTTATGAATGTGGATGTGTTCAGAACCGGACTGGTGTCCATCACATCAAGTTTGGTCCGGATTGGATCATTTCCAGCTGAGATATTAATAATTCAATTTTTATGGCGAGAAATCGAAATTCGCCGCGATGCCACAGACACGCCCCTTGACGACGAGTCACCATTTTCTTTGGGAATCATCATCAATGTGTTCAGGCTTATGTTACCACATTTGAGGTGAATCTGATCAACGTGCTAAGAATAGTACATCAAAGTGTGAAAAATTTCAATTTCCTGATACCACAAGGTGGCGCTATGACGGTGAATGTATATAACCCCATGGATGTTGTCAGGGCTGGACATTGATCACACATGTAAAATTTCAGGCAGATTGGAGCATGTACAGCTGAGTTAGACACCACTTCCTGTTTCATGGCGAAAGATCCATTTTTTTGGGAGTCGCCATGGCCACGCCCTTCGAAATGAGATGAACATTTTGATAACTTTTCATCAGGTCGTGTGTTTGCATATATTGGCCAAATTTGACATCTCTCGAACTTATCCCCAATGACTTATTAATTTTAAAAAATTTACAGCTAATTCAGGGCTGCACAGTGGCGTAGTGGTTAGCACTTTCGCCTTGCAGCGAGAAGATCCCTGGTTCGCGTCCCGGCTTTCCCAGGATCTTTCTGCATGGAGTTTGCATGTTCTCCCTGTGCATGCGTGGGTTCTCTCCGGGTACTCCGGCTTCCTCCCACAGTCCAAAAATATGCTGAGGTTAATTGATTACTCTAAATTGCCCGTAGGTGTGAATGTGAGAGTGATTGTTTGTCTATATATGTAGCCCTGCGACAGACTGGCGACCTGTCCAGGGTGTCCCCTGCCTTCGCCCGAGTCAGCTGGGATAGGCTCCAGCACCCCCCGCGACCCTAGTGAGGAATAAGCGGTGTATAGATAATGGATGGACAGCTAATTCAAAAAGGCCGACTTCCTGTTGGGGTTAGGGCGTGGCCATGATTGACTTGTTTGGGTTTCCTGATGTGCTGAATATGCATGCAAAATTTTGTAGCTGTAGATGAAAGGTCTTGCAAGTTGGCCTAATGACCAAATTTTCAATTTTCCAAGGGGCGCTATGGAGTCTCTTTTTGCCACACACATGCGCAACGCCCATAAAATATCAAATTTTTCACCAGTCCTGATGAGCATGCCAAGTTTCACACGTTTTGGGGTATGATAAGGCCGCCAAAAACGCAATTAAAAAGACGGGAGAAAAAATAAAAATAATAATAATAATAATAATAATAATAATAATAATAATAATAATAATAATAATAATAATAAACCCGACAAATTCCAATAGGGTCTCGGCACCATTCGGTGCTCGGACCCTAATAATAAACCCTGGCATTTCAATAGGGTCTTCGCACCGCCGGTGCTCGGACCCTAATTACTTGCTTTAGAAAAAAATATATAATTCATGTGGGAAATTTTACCTCCATTCAGCCAGATATGAGAAACTCAAATTTATTTATTTTTTAATTATCTTCCATCAGGTGTTTGGCTGCTGTTATACATGTCTGAGGTTTTGGATTTTTACAAATACAATATGCGATAATCTTTAATGTGCTAACAATTCTGCAGAATTTCAGACTAATTGTGGACCGCTCAGAAAACTTCTGCCATAAATGGGTAATAAAACAATAATAGTTTACATTTTTGCAATAAATAATGTGATAAAATGCAGGAAAATGTTAAATGCATGCATTTAAACTACATTTTCTTCCGTCAGATGTAATACATACAGTTATAGTTTTGTCCACTTGAGTGCAGCAAAACGACAAAAACAAAGCCATGAAATACAGTTTATGTAAACGTGCTTAGAAATGGCAATAGAGCAAGTTTCATTTTATCTGATTCCAGTCTTATCTGACTTATTTATAAAACTCATGTCATTTTCCTTTTTTCTGTTTGAAACTGTCACATGTTGCCAATGGAAGCATGACTAAGGTTATTCCTCTGGCTTCTGTTGACCTTAAAAACTTTATCAGTAATGAGAATAAGGGTCAAACATCAAATAATCTTCCATTGATCTTTATGATTCACTCAGGGTAAACTACAATTTATTGTGCCAAAGGATAACAATCAATAGGCTTCCTTGTGGCGGATTGTGGTTGGAGGTTCACAAAGACCTCATGTTTGCCCAGATTGACAATTCCAAGCCATATATGTACACATTGTCAGATGCACTCTTGATTTAAAGCAGATTGATATGGCATTAAATACAGGTTGGTTGTATAAACCAGGCACATACAGCATAAGCTTCTCTTCATCATATAAAGAACTCATACTAGTTTAATTTACGGTAGCTTCTCACATTATGTGCTGTGACTTATGCAGCTGTCACACATGTAGGTAAACACTAAAGTCAAATTATGCAGGCAAAGAGGTTAAGCACTTCCAGAGCAGAGGTGTTTATGTCTTTCTCAAGGACACCACAACAAGGAATAATACTGGTTGCCAAGAGGCCAAACTATTAACCTTCTCATCCTGGGATGTCCTTAAACAATTGCACTTTTTTCATAGCACCTTATAAGGTGATCTACTAGTTTTCAGCTGAAAACCCAGGGCCAAACATAGGCATGCTATGGGAAAATGTTCCTTGGTAGCCACAATCCCATATCACATAAGGCATGCATTTTTCCAACAAATGTAGATCTAACCAGATACTTCTGATTCTCAGTGTGAAACAGTGAGTCTCGTGAGTGTAACACAGCTGCATGCAAAGCTTTGCTGAAAAAAAAAGCTCAGAATAGGAATATTTTAGTGAAATTATTATGGGTTCACGGAGCCTTAAACTTAATGAGTCTCTTTTTCACTTGGGAAATGCTCATTTTAAATAGTTTATCCCATTCAGATGTTCAAAAATGTGCTCCAATATGTATTTTGTTAATGATTGAGAAAACATTATACTCCATGTCAGTCACATCTTTGGTGAACCAGAACTAATGCTGTTCTTATCCTCAGGGTCCTGAGATGTCTCATCTGAATTTTGACAGACCACCAAACTCCAAATAGAGTCAACTGGCCTCACAGTGAGCCAGTCAGAAAGCTGTCAAAACAGACCTAAGCCTGTTTTCTTCTTCTTTTTTTTTTTTTTTGCAAAGCTCACCTACACTCCTCCACAGTGTGAGCTGGTCACACTGGTCTGTGCTTTAAGAAAACAACCACAGCAGAGCCTTGATCAGATTGGACTGAAACTCACTGCCTCCTACATATAGAAGAAAAAATAATTACAAAAACTCTTCACATTGTCAGCAAAGAAATCTGCAGCTGTTACGCTGCTCACTGAGTTACATAAGCTGTTGATCAATCCAGACATCACATATCTGTTAAATGCAAAAGGAGATGGGGTAACTTTATTTCCACATAATGAAATAAGCTGTAAATGAATTACAGAGGGAGGTTGTTTTTGAATTCATTGTGAGCAGTCCAGCCACTTTCAGACATCATAATTTGTGCTCACTGTATCAAGAAACAGCCTGCAGAATAGTAACTGAAGTCAGGCTTGAAAGGATCACAAAATTCTTGGTTTTATATTTGGAAAGCAACAGCCAACTAAAAAGAGATGCTTTGTCAGTCTGTCAAGTTAAAAATCTTTCCATCCTTCACCTCTGAGATACTGTTATCAGATTTTAGTACTGTGAGACATATGAATAGAGTAACAAGTGTCTGATGAGATTGAAGTACTTTAAAATTTACTTTTAAAACGCATCCATTCCAACCCTCACCATGCGGCCATTTTGATTAAAGTCTATGCAGTTATCCACTGTTCCCAGGGTAATGTAAGTACATTTTGCATCATGCACCATTTATTTTATTGATGGTAATAGGCAAAATAAAATATTCTATTAAATTCAAAAGCAATGTTCTATTATATGCATTCAAAGATGTATCTCTGTGTGAGGAGGAGAAATATGCATTATTGTGTCTTTTGACTAACATTTGTGACTGTGATGTTTGCTCATTCACATTTTTGGGCAAATGTCATATTAATATTCTGTCTGCAAAATGACTAATAATAATGTATTTGCATAAAGCAGTAAGGAAACTTAAGGCTTCAGGAATTATTTTATTGAAGCACTTGTTTATTGGCATTACCAGTCAAATATCAAAAAATACAGATATAGTTAAACTGT
This sequence comes from Amphiprion ocellaris, assembly GCF_022539595.1. Taxonomy (NCBI): domain Eukaryota; kingdom Metazoa; phylum Chordata; class Actinopteri; family Pomacentridae; genus Amphiprion; species Amphiprion ocellaris. Next base: position 4,484,050 of record NC_072782.1, read on the forward strand.
AGTTAATGTAACATTAGACAAACAGCCTGTGGAAGTCATTCATGGCAATTCTCTTTTCATTTTTGTCTCAGGCTGATGTGGTCTGAAAAGTTGATGGATGGATGACTTCAGGCTATCCCAGCAGCATAGATTTTGTCTTTCCTTGAAGAAAAGTCTCACAGTGGTAGCACACATTCATCTCAGAGTGTGAAAATAACTTGTCTTCAAGATAGACAGCAGACACTGTCAGCTGCAAACCATTTCATGCAGGTGCTATCTCAACACTCATGGGGATTTTGATTTTACCTTCTTCCTTTTGTTCCAAGGGCGCATGTATTTCTGACTTTTTATTGTATCTGTATATTTTTTCGCTGATATCTGTTCTGTAAAAAGGTTCGACATGTCACAGCCTGTGTTGACTCTACTGTATCATTTCAAATACACCTTTTAGGACAACTTTAACGGATAAATTCTTTCTGACACCATGATTCTCAGCCAGAGAGCAAAAGATAAGATGGACTGTGTTACATCACTGGCAGGGTTGCTCTATCAGTCTGAAAGAGACTGGCATTTTTCTGAGACAACTCCAGTAATACTGACAAATATAAGATAATGAAACTGATCTGTGCAGCATTGCAAGGCAATGAACTGGAGGCATTTCTTGAATAGTAGGAATTTATTACCATAAATTTAAAATTGTGTGCTCATTTTCCTGCCACTCATGCTCAAAATAGAATGTTAGTAATAAGAAGCAGACTTATATGAACAGCGTATTTTGGAATTGAAATCCAGAGGTCTGTCATTGAAATTAGCCATTTACTCTTTCTAATAAACTGTGGTGAAATATAGTAATGCAAACATATTCCTGCTGATGAACTTATAAGCAACGTGTTTAAAAATAGATTTTGTTTGGATTGCAGAATCTACAAGAAGAAATGTCTTTCTATTCTTCTAAAATATATAGTGTTCACACTGCCTGGGGAATTACACTGCCATCCTAAATGATAGAAATCAAATCAAATCAAATCAACCTTTATTGTCATGTAGCTGGACATACAACTGTAGTGCAGGCAAAATGAGAGGGTGTTTCATGAGGAATTCAATAACAGAAGAAAAAAAGAATATAATTTAAAACACACACACACACACAGAGAGAGAGAGAGAGAGAGAGAGAGAGAGAGAGAGAGACATCCCTGAGACGTATTGCAACTAAATGTTAGATGTTTCAGTTACTTTCACTTGTTAAGTTTGTCTACCTCAGTTCAGTGCATTTCTGAACGCTTTATTTATCCCAAAGAGCGACTCACATGTAACTTTCTCAGTCCAAGCATTTAATATCAACAGACAACCAGATAAACTTCCAATGTCAGAAGAAATATATTATATGGTGACAGTTTAAATGCTCTACAGTAATTGTGTAATATTTAAATTCATTACTTAAAAAAATATAGAAAAGTGGTCTTGGAATTGTTCAGTTTTGGTTTGCTGATATGATTTCCAATCAAAAGAAAAAATCCCTATGATGTTTTACTGAATAAAAACAAATAATAGGTCCATTACCAAGTGTGATTAGTAAATGTATTCTCTTATTCAGCCCAACATTTCTTGAACTGATTCAGAAAATGAATGCATGCCTTGGAAAAACATCAAACGCGTTCGTATTTTGTGTGGAAAACATTAAACGTGGGTGTCAGTGAATTTGATGTAAGGCTAATATGGCTAATGGCACCACCACACATACAAACAGTCGTCGTGGAGAGAGAGAGAGTGAAGACAACAGCACTTCCTGTGTCTCCAGCCAATGAGCGGGTTCCACATGCGGACACCGAACACCGCATTCGACGAAGAAACGCGATTGGTGCCGATGAGGACGCTGGTGATTCCGCAACACATAGGCAGAGAAGGGAGCCGAGCTGCAACTTAACCACATGTTTAAATCATCTATTTGGACAGATTATTCCGGGGATTCGCCGTTTTAAAAGAAGGGGACGACGTTTACGACACCCATTCGAGATCGCGGGCGTTGATATGAATTTTTCGCTCGAGGTCTCACGAGAAAGGTAGCGGAGCACAGCCGGCGAATTCAAGCGGAGCCGAAAGGAACAGTTAGCTAGCTTTAGCCTGTTAGCTCACCCCTTTAGCCGCTAATACGTCCACTCTCGCCGTACACCTGCGCGCCGCGCTGCCCCCGTGTTATCGCTGCTAAGCCGGTAACAGCCAGCACCGTGGGCTTCAGCTCTGACATTTTCCCCAGCATTTTTTTTTCGTTTTTAAATCCCTCGTTGACACCAGAGGAGGACCTGGTGAGAGGACCGTGACAGGTTGAGGTTGGGACCAGCGAAACCAAGCGGTGTCCTCAAGTGGCCGTTAACCATGGACAACGCACACACAAAGACGGTGGAAGAAGTTTACAGCTTTTTTAACGTGAACGAAAGCACGGGTCTGAGCTTGGAGGAAGTGAAGAAGCAACGGGAACGATATGGACCAAACGGTAAGGGGCTAGTTCACGTCTGTGGGTCCGGTATCATGTGTGGCCCGTAGCTCCCCGGCTTGTAACGGCCGACGAGCCGAGCAGAAAGGAAGCGGGTTGACGTCACGATCCGTATGTTGTAATAGTGGGAAGCATCACTCTAATGACCGAGTCAGTTACCAGCACACCATCCTCCGCTGTACCGTGTATCTGTGTAAATGTGCTTCACTCTTGCTACAGCAGCATGCTATAATTGTACACCAAGTGCTGACAGGTACCTAATAACTGCTTGTCCACCTCTCTTTTGTGTGCGGCCTGAATGGGATGATCTGCAGAACTGCCAGCTGAGGAGGGTGAGTGAACCACTGCCTATACATACAAATATAGTCACCTGTAGCTTTATTTACAGTTTCTCATTCCTTCTTTCTCAACTAAAGGCAAGCTTTGTCCTTAATTATTTGAATGAAACCATTGTTTTCCAGGTAAATCCCTTTGGGAACTGGTTGTTGAACAGTTTGAAGATTTGCTTGTGAGGATCCTTTTACTCGCTGCCTGCATATCCTTTGTAAGTAATACACACATGTTTTGTTAGCTGTGCTGGGGGCTCATTCAGTGTCCAGCCAACACGGACTGCATAGAGCTGACCCAGCAAAACAGATTCAGTGGCTCATGTGTGATGTACGCATTCGTGTACAGCCAAGTGGCATATTTCCTTTGAGGTATTATGAAGATTAGTAGAAGTAAAAGCCTGTGAACAGGTTGTGAAACTCCTATAAGCTGTTGAGTTCAATACTCAACTAAAGATAAAGTGAGTATAGATAGTATTTTAGTGTCAGAGTAGTGAGAGGGTAATTCGCATTCAGATTTTGAGTACAAGTGCCTGCCTCGTTTCCTTCAGTGTGGAAGATGAAATAAGAGTCAAACTTGGCTTTCTGCCAGTTGCACATTTTCTGTGCTCATCTTCAGCACCATGTTTCTTTTTCAGGGATCAGTATTTTTTTTATTTTTGCAGTACAGCTCTGCCAACCTACACATTGTATATAATCATTTTCTGATTGATTCTGTGCAGATGACAGCTTAGCAAGAATGCTGTTCACAGTGGAAAAGAAAGGCGCCCAGAATCTGTCTGGTGACACAACCCAGATGAACATTTTTTCGTGATTTTGTTTTAAGATATTAGTGCAAGCACGGATTTGCTCTTCAAGCAAATCATAAGTCAGTGCAGCCTCTTTGAGTTTGTTGTTTAATAACAAGTGTATTAACACATCAGCAGTCATAAAGTCACTAAATAAAACGAAACAATGACATGGGGCTAATATGGAAACGGATATCAATGCCACATTAACATGTTTGATGATTATGTGCCACGTTGTTAGAATGAGCACCACGTTATGTTGTTCAGGAGTGAAAGCAACTGGAGAAGTCAGTATGTCTTCCCGATGATTGAATTTCCAGGCGTTACCATGCCACTGCAAGACAGCGATGACTTTACGAGCTTATTACAAGTTTCAACATTACTTGTCCACTACTCATGTTGTCATCATAAACACAGCTTGACAGATCCTTTAATGAACAGACATAACATAGGACGCTTGTGTTTATGTCACCGGTGAGTAGCAATTCCCAGCACACTGTCTGTACAATCCAATTCACTATCGAGTGGCCTTATTTCTACTTTAGGATTGGCTGTTGGCTTACTGGCTCAGAATATCATCAGTCACCAAGGCATGGCGATAACAGCCAGATATGCTTACAAAGATCATAAATCATCAGCTGTAAAACGCAGTGTGGTTTCAGTCACACAGCACATGCAGACACATTTACATTTATTTCAGTGTAGCAAACATTTCACTACAAAGTTAAATACAAACATTTGTTAGACTTTATGTTAAAACTCTCAGGAGTAGATTGGTGCAACATAAGCAATTTTATTTTATAGACAATAAATTGAATGTTATGTTTGATTGGCAATGCCAAAATAGGTTAGAGCTGGAGACAAGGGAGGCTGCTGGCATCTCATTTGACACACTTCACTGTTGGCACAGATTCTAAAAGAGGAGAAAGTTGTTACTACACTCTTCCTAACACACTTGGCCCAGTTTGCAATACAGACAGAAGCTGGCCTGATATTTATCATGAATTATTACTTGATTGATGGTAGTTACAGTCATTTTATCATTTTTTTATCAGTCTTTTTTTTGTGTATAAGTTGAAGTGGGGTTCTGGCTCAACTTTACTTGAAAGCAAGACATGTGGACAAGAGACTGGAAAGAAATTCCAAAATTAACATGATGTTGTTGTCTAGAAAGTTAGCTGAGAGGTCTCATATTAAATTTGTGTTTGAAAAATACTCACAATCAAATTAGAGCTCCCATAACCTTTTATTATTTGCAGCGTCTCTGCAAAAATGTCAAACTGACACTAAAGCTATATTTTGCACTGCATCTTGTGAACTGATGAATAAACAGAAAAATGGAACTGTAGCTTGACAGAATCACATTGAACTCTTTTCGGCAGAGAGTGTACATTTACTGGTGAAACACGTTAATCAGGTTTTTACTTAATATTTTTCTGGCTTGAGAGAAACTACACTAGGGGTTCTTGTTGTCTTAAGCAACTAAATAGACAATCAGCTGAAAATAGCTTTGACCTTTCCACCTCCTCTTTGTTCTATTGATGTGTTTGACGTAAAGAGGTGGCCAGCACTGATTGATATTCTGTTACATATTGTGATTTTGAAAGTCTGCATATCCTCATTCAGTCGCTAGAAGGTCAGGCTCCATGGAAATTTGGCACCACAATTTCAAAGCCAAGCCTGTAGACTTTTCATTTACAGTGAAAAAAAATAGACAGTGCTTTACCATGACTCTCACGTTGTTTAACCAAGAAATCCAAAATTATAGGACCCCCAACCAAAACCTTTTTCAAAGGTAATCCTGTGTAAACAGTTCTTGCTTAGAGCATGCAGAAGTATTCTGTCGTTTCAGGTTGTTGTTTAGAGTGCAGCTCATGTTTTCCAAGGCATGGGACTTCAATGCTACCAGTATGTCACTCTTAAATATAAATTGGTGTTTGCAGTGTATTAAAATGTTGCTATTTTTTCTTTGTCTGTTTCTTGTGTAGGTGCTGGCCTGGTTTGAAGAGGGAGAAGAAACCGTTACAGCCTTTGTGGAACCTTTTGTTATCCTACTTATTCTCATAGCAAATGCCATTGTAGGAGTTTGGCAGGTAAACAGTCATTACAATTGTCAATCTATCTTTGCATTGGTGATTAAAACTTGTGTTGTATACTAAAATAGTCACATTGACATTGAAGACAGTCGGCCTTTTTAAAATGGCTATCGAACAGTGCATAGTTAGGTAAAGTTTTCTTAAGAAGTAACTTTGCTCAGGAGGTTTTGACCAGATGAACTAAATTGTACTGATGGCAGACAGTGGCTCTTCACTGCTGAATAAATGAGAGGCAGAAGAATTCCCCTACCAGCATCTGTCCTACCAATTGTGTTTCATAGCAGACTTAGTGAGTTTTAATACTGTATCATTAGCTAGAGCAGAGAAGCTGAAGACACAGCTGAAAGTTTTTAGATTTGGAAATGAAAAATGTGCATCTGTTCCTCTGATGTCATCAGACTGTCAGCAGTGTAAAAGATGTACAGCTTGGAAGACTTCTTGAAAGAGGAAACTTACCATGTCATGGATGAAGCAGACTTGTACTGATTGCCAATCAGATCCTCAGGCTTTGTTAATCAGCGCATAACTCTGCTCGTTAGTTTGAAGCACCGCATCAGCACACATTTTTCATCTTCCCATCCTGACGAGTGTGCTGTTCTGTCTGACAAAAGCCTGCATATACTTTCTCTGTGCCTACTACCATGTCCAAACCTCTCTGCTGGACTGTCTTAAAAAGTAGATGCTCCTTGAAAGTCCTGCTGAGGCTTGTGTAAATAGGGAGTTGTGCTGTTTGACTTTGTGCAAACAAAGCCACTATGAATGAAGTGGAGAGGGAGGAGGCTGTGTCTTCTGTTTTTTTTGTGATGCTGATATGCTCCTACCTGTTGTGAAGTTAGTCCAGTCTTCCCCTTAATTCTAACCAACTGTAGATTTGCATGCCTTTTTTTTTAGCGTCTTTTAACTGCATAAATCCTCGCCTTTCCTCTGGCAGCCATTTTAAGAACTCTGTGTCCCTGTTGGTCACCCTTACAAAGACCATAATTTCCTGGGATTGTATGCCCTGTCTTGCCATGTCTACTTGAGTACTGCCTGCCCTCCTAAAACTATCCAGTCTGTGACCAATCAGCCAGACGAGGAAAAGTCAAAAAACAGAAAAGTAGAAGTGAAAAGGGATTAGAAGGGAACTAAGCAGTCAAGAAAGAACATTTGAGAAAATGAAGTAAGAATGTTATTGTCGTCTTAAAGTTAGGGTACTTTAACATATAGTGGCCCTATGTTACAGTAAATCTAAGGCATATTGTTTCTCTTGTTTCACTTCTACACACAATCTGACCACTTTTTCTGCCTTTTACAACACACCACAGCGTTTACATAATTCTACTCCACTGTCTATCCGAGTTTACTGATCATGGGCACTGTATTTTTTATATGTCGCTTTGCTTACATAAAGATAACACTCCACTCACCACTCTGGCCATTTTGAACAGCAGTACACTGACTGAAATGAAATATCTGGGAAGTAGCTTTGTTTCCATCTTCCTTTTCAACTAGATCCTTTGAATTGTTTGGTGTTTCTGTGAAATTTACTAGTTTTTAATGATTTTTTACTCCCCATTTTTACTGTTAAGGAGCGTAATGCAGAAAATGCCATTGAAGCGCTTAAGGAGTATGAGCCAGAGATGGGAAAAGTGTACCGCCAGGACAGGAAGAGTGTCCAGAGAATCAAGGCCAGAGACATTGTGCCAGGAGACATTGTGGAGGTGGCAGGTAAGATCACCAGTATTAGGTAGACAAACATGACACATTCTAATACTCCAAATAATCTTAGTTGCTTTTGACTTATGACAAAACGAAAAGTTGGCAAACACCAAAATAAGTTTGAGTATTCATATTAAAAAAAATACTCAAGACAATTAAACCATGAGTGAAATTATATCAGAGTGTAAATTGTATTTGTTCATAATTGCTTCCTACTAGTCTCTGCTATGCCTTCCAAGTAAAATACAACATAATATTCATTTAGTTGGTCTGCATCAGTATTAGTTTTGTTGAGTTGATTGTGGATGATTCACCTGATCAGTTTAAAGCTGATCTTGCTGCTTGTATTTTGTAACTAAAACCTAAAAGATGATTAATTGATGGCTATAATTCAACAAGCAGATTCTATGAGCGACTATAAGAGATACACTGTTCTGTAAACATCAACAGTGTTATGAAGTACTCTTTATATAGTTTCAAACACACAGCTGATCCCTCATCCTGTTCTTCCCCCTTGACAATTTCAGAATAATGGTAGTACCAAGTAAGTCAAGCAGTTATGCAATACAAGAGCAGAGGTCCAGTCTGTTCCTGAACATTTCTTGGCTAACCTCAACTTGGACAGGGCCACATATGTTTATGGATTTTGCGTCACTGCTCCTCATTTCCCAGTGTTTTCTAGCTGAGACTTAATTTGGCCTCACTTATCTTTTATCTTTATCTCTATCTTTCTTTGCTTTTCTTTCTCCTTTCTTTCCATGTTTCTGTTAATTATGTAGAGTCCCATTTAAAACAACAACAACAACAAAAAAAAACTTTATCCCAAAGCAAAGCTTAATTTAGTAGGATCTCAGAAATGATTGCTTTATGGTCTAAAATCTTGTCAAAAGATACAACAAAGGGCTTTGGAACCCGAATGTTGTACTGCCTGTCAAGAGAATGCTGTATTAACCCAAACTATTTCAGTCTAACTTGAGCAAGCTTAAATGGTCTCGTTAATTCTCACACTAACTATTTTTTTAAGAATAGATCTACAGGATTGAGTTGCTAAAGCTGGATAAGGTTGTGTTGTACAATAATACACATTTATTTGTAAATGAAGACATGAGGCATCAGTAGAGACAAAGTCATAATCAGCACTTCCGTAATTGCCTGACATGGCATCGTGACTTGTACAGAAGCTGCTGCACAGCTAAGGGGATTTCAGCTTTCTTAAATAAATCCTGAAATTGAATCTTCACAGCCTCCAACAAATTGCAACCAATGACAGATTAAAGCTTTTCTAGAACAAGAGAATGGAATAACATGGAATGTTATGGCCAATTTCCAATTTCTGTTTGGTGATTACTGGAAATGGTTCTCCCGACTGTGCTTCAGTCAGCTTTGCAAGTTCCGAGCACGGTCTGTAAACATAACAAAATACTGTACAGTTAGGATAAAACAAAATGTAATGATTCCTAACACGACTTAAACTTTACTGCAGCATGGTATGACATTGCACCAACTACCGAACCACTTTCCTGTCAAGGCAAAACTAATTTTAAATTTCTGCATGATTTTTTTTCCCAACCAAAATCATCAGAAGTATCCTATCATATTTGACAGCTAGATTTTTGCCATCCTTAATCTGAGCTAGGGTTAGAAGGGGAAGCAAAATCAATTTAATATTATTTTGAAGAGCAGTACTCAGCCCTACTGTCTTGTTTCTGTCCATTTTTCATGCTTTAGATTTCCAGTCTCAGTGGCCTCTGCATCCTGTTCCTATTTTACAGTGAATGTCAACATACATTGCTGCACTTGATGTTCTTGATAGCAGTTCAGACATCGCCTTATGATATGATCCATGTAGAGTCCACTTTGTGTGGCTTCAATCATTATGCCTTTTTCAGAGTTGCATGAATCATTCAATCTGCTGTCTAATATTTTAGAGGAACAGAGGCTAATTCTAGCAAGTTGCTCTGCATGCTTTATATACGCAGTTCCAGCCACGTGATTTACTGTCTGCAGTAACAAGCTGACCATAAATATGGTCTCAAGTCTGGTAGATGGGTCTCTGAGAACACATAAGTTACGAGGATGGAACTGATTGTCAGATTTACGTTACACAATATGAATCTGTGAAATTAGCAAGATTTGCGGTAACTACCACAGTAATGTTTACTTAACTAAAGAACTATGTGTACACGTTTGTGTTAGTGTTCGGAAACCAAGTAGCCAACCAGCAAGTTGCAGTGTGAGTGTAATGCAGGGAAGTGATGTATGAGTGTCACACCAGGCTATAAACTGTCTTGTCAAACGTGGCGTATAGTTTATGTCCTTCTGGTACTCTTCTGTCGTCACAATCTTAGAATCTTTGTCAGTGCAATTGTTGCTAAGTGGTCAGTTCAAGTTTGTTTGCTGAGTGTGCAATTTACTATGGTTCTGTGCCTTGCTTTGCGTTGAGAATGTACTTTTTCCAGTCCTTGTGAGAGTTATGCTCACTCCTGCTCCAACAGTCACGCATACACTCTGTTCTGCCTTTCATAAGAGTGAGCCAGATGTAAGAACCTACTGTCTCATCTACGTAGAGGACATCAAGGATAAGAGGACATGTTCCATTAGCAGGATTTACCTCAGGGACATGTTTTTCCTGCTGTGTTTGCTTACTTGTCACAGTTCAGTGTTTGGGCTGTTTTGAGCAGCTTGCTTTGCAATTGGAGTATCTTTGACTACAGTTAGCTTTTAAGTGATGCACCTGCTTACTTTTGCGTAAGTGGTATAGATCTGAGCTGCCGGCAGAATGTTTAAGGATCTATTCCATGTCTATGTGGCAAAATCACCACTCTGTGAAAACATTTTTAGATGAGGTGTCAGTATGGTGCATTCTGAATCCAAATTTCATTGATATATTTGATTGGAATTACAGCAACACCTAACATTGCTGCTGATGAAGACTTTTTGGTGCACACAGGGAACAGATGACTGTTTTACTGTAGACTGATTTCCCATTTACAGTCACAGATGAATGCAGCTTGGAGTTGGATGGATGACTGCGATAATGTCATGAAAGCCTATATATAGACATTTTCAGTATTTTGAAAGTAAACAACCTCACATAAAAATGCTGTTTGAAGGATCATGTGTGTGCAGCACAAATCCTTGCATTTCCAAACCTTTTTTAACCACACATCACTTTTGGATAATTGGCTCTGATTACCTACAGTGTGGCACATAATCCTGTCAAGCAGCTATAGCAGTGATAAAACACAAAACTCATTATCCTCCACTCATAGTGAGAAATGGCCTGTGTGTTTCTCATAATGCCAACTGGCTGCATGGGTTAAAAGCACACACCTAAATTGAAGTCACCATTGCAACATGAGCATAGGTTATCAGTTTATTTACTTAATGCTCTTGTAATAACATGACGTCACCTTCTTTGTATGATTGTATATTCAATGCTCATTTCATGGAAAGTTTTCTGAAAGTTAAATGTTAGAAATCTATCCTTTGTTTAACTGGACATGCGAGGACCATAATTAATCACACGACAGGCTAGATATTAAGGTATGAAGTTGCTTGCAAACCCCTAAAATATCTTATTTCATCTATCTTACACCATTTAAGCTTTGCTGATTATCTTCAGTTAAATCTTAAGTTGCCTGTCACCCTCGTCATAATGACTCACTGTTCCTTAGTTGAGCAATTCACACACACTATTTAGTCTCTTGACGATTGCAGGGTTTCATTAAAAAACCCAGAGCGAGTCGACTGGTGTTATTTACTGCCAGACAGCACTTTGAGTCAACAGTGCCAATTCGTTCCTTTCTGACTTGCTTTTGTTTCACCTTGCAATTACTTTTTTGGATGTGAGATGTGACACTGATCATCCCTGTTCTTTTTGGCTCATAGTTTTACACCACAGTCTGAGTTAATGTTGTCTTACCCTGGGGAGGAGACAGCAAGACAGGATGTAACATGTAGAAAGGATACAGATTCAATTCGATAAATAATTTGTGCTCCAGATGGCCACATGGCCAGATTTCCTCCCTTGTGTTTAAGAGTGTAGGATAGTCTGTCTATTGTCATCACCCAAACCATTTGTCTCTGCCTGTCCTTTGCTGCTTCTCTGTTTCATTTGTCTGTGCTCCTTACTTCATTCCTCTACATCTCACATGTTGAAGGATGTACTTCGTTATTGTTACATAGTAAAACTAATATGAACTGTACGGTGTCATGCATGTTTGTGTATGTTAAGGTTTTGTGTTGTGATTTTTCCTTTTCATTAGCGAATTAGAAGAGTCACTGGAAGCCTGTAGGGACTCATGAAAAGTCCCAGAAGGCTGCAAGCCTACGTGCAAGCAACCTCAGTAACTGCGAGAGAAAATATACAACCCTCTTAAGGCCTCTAAAGTTTCACTGGACCGCCCAGGGTGAATAGTTGGGTGCTGGGTAACTTACAACTTAACTAAAAATCTAAATATAAAATTCAATTTGTTGAGTTGATCTCGGATATATTAATAGTGGTTGTCTTCTGTAATCCACATTTCTTGAACTTTATTGTGTAAGTCGAAACTTATGTTTCAGTTGCATGGGGTAGGGGTTCACATCTTGAGTAAGATCAGGGGAAAAAAAAGTGGAGATATGGGCCCTAAAAAGTGTATTAAAAAACAACTGATGGGGTGTTATCAGTTAGGCGTATACAGCCTGACATTTGTCCCTTACTCAAGGGAACAGATGACACAGATAAAAACCTTTGTTCACAAGGGAGAAGGAAAGGACCCTGTCCCAGAGGGTGTTCACTCTTTCCCATAAGAATAAGAGCTAAAAAGAGCATGTTCTGTAAGACGAAAGGAAAGGAAAGATATGCCACCCTTGGCTGAAACAGCTGCAGATTTTGGATCACTGCACCAAAATACTGCAGATAATTACAAAATAATTGCATTCATTGTGTGCACAATAGAATTAATTTTAATATACAGTAACAGCAATTTCAGAAGCAGAGATGGTGGTATCTTATGCTTATCTAGCTACTCACCATTGCACAGATTGCTTATTGCTCTCATTGCCTTTGAAAGTAGGTTAGTCTTCTTCCTGTGACCTTATTCCCAGTATACACCAATGGGTGGAAAATAGCAGGGTATTTTGCTATTACTCCAAGGTAGGAGGTTTTCTAATTAGTGATTTTCAATGGGAACCTTCCCACAGGGCTTTGAGTCTTTAATATTTCCAGTGACTGCAGTTCTTCTATTCCTTTGTGTCCTCGCTCATGCTATGGCTGTTCATCTCGTGCACTATCTCTTGTCTGTTATATTGGATCCAGTTTGAAGACAGGCAGGTGATGATGAAGTGGAGAGTCTGTGATCAGCTGGAGGACCAAATTTGGTAGTGCTGTAGCTGGTATAGTCCACGAGTACTATCCCTCAGAATGACCTCAGCATTACCACATGTTGCAGTAATAATATTTTTAAATGAGGTGCACAGTGTCAACAGGGTATAAAACAATGCTGTGCTTTGCATATTTTATTGGTTACGTAGTTCTTGAGTAGAATTTCCTCACTTCACTCTCTGGATGAGTAGTAAAAACCTGTCACAAACTTGTGAGAATAGTCAGAGTGAATGAACTGTCTGTACGCAAGCACACGTCATACTGTTTCTATTTTGGCTCATGTGACGTGGAGCGGGTTCTCCTTGCTCAAAACAGAAGTTTTTCGCTATCATTCCCCCTCCCTAAATCCAGCACCATGTTTTCAGCTGATCAAAATAGTTTTCCCATTTTTGGACGTGTGTTTTGCAAGGCTCATCTAATCCTTCTTCCATTCTCTCCTCCTTCCCTTTTCTCTTCCTCTCCACTCAGAAGGGCACTGCAGAGGCCCAGGGGTTGGTTTACATGTCTGTCACCACTGTCCACAGAGATCTCTTAAGAGCCTCTGGGTCATTGCTTTTTCTTTACTGTCCTTTCAAGCTGTGTGATGTCTTACTGTAGGATGAAAGTAATATTTCTTTGGCCCAACAGTTTTCCATCATGCTTACCTGGTTAGAATTGTATTAATATATTAGCCATAATTTTTGAGTGCTATGGGGACCCATAACTGGCCTAAAGTCTTAATACAACAGTTAAGTTCAGCTGTTAGAAAACCTGAATAAATGTACAATTTTCACGTCTTTATTATGGATTAAACCTTTTAAGAGGTAAAATATAGTATCTCCGTGTTTCCTGTCCCATCCCATAATAATAAAAAACACAAATGAAAAATAGCATTTGAAAGCAGATATGCATCTGCATGTATAACACAGTCTAACTTTAAATGTTTTTTTTTCCTTTTATCAAACCACAAAACTGAAAGGTTCATTTATTAGTGCTTTATCTGTTCAGGTCAGACCCAACTGCATGTGAAACCATCCAAAGGAGTCAAACTGTTTGCTGCCCTTTTAAAAAAAAAAACTAATAAATGTCAGTGGCTTTAATGGTACTTACTGGCTTTCAGAGAAAACGCTTGTTTGAAATTCAGCGTGTATTTACATTTTGCATTTGTTTTACCGGGGAAAGCTAAAGTCTTGTGTTAGTGGAAAGAATGAGCAGCAATCTATTTATGTCCTGTGCAGATGAGTGGAACATTAATAATTTTTGAATGCACGACTCTCCCCAAGCCTCTCTAACAAATAACTCGAGTTTGATTATTTTATTTCTCCCATGAGCAACATGGCAGTTGGCTTAATTTCCAAGTGTTTAGTGTCTGTGTGTGGTTTGATTTCTGTTTGTTTAGTGCTTTTGTCTTTTTATGATAAGACAGTGTTTTTCGACATTTCGTTTTACATTTGGGACATTTACGTGCCTCTATCGCATCAAATCACCACTCATCTTGTTTTATAACTTGTTTTGTTTAAAGTGTCTTTCCCCCTGTAGTCTTTACAGATGCATTTAAATTGCTAAGAGGCACTTAAGTATCTGCTTTGTTGCTTCGCTTCACAGTTGGTGATAAAGTGCCTGCAGACATCAGGCTGTCTTCTATCAAGTCAACCACACTGAGGGTAGACCAGTCTATTCTTACAGGTAAGGTCATTTTACAATTGTTTAACCCTCACCATGACATGCAGTTGTATTTTAACATCACACTAACCTTTAAATGTATGGAGACGATATTTAGAAGCATGCTTTACTTTTCCTTTCTTTTGTTGGATTAATTCTTTACCTGCCCCCTCAGCCAGCTCACCTCTTTTGATCAGCCCATACATATTACAACAAGAATAAGCAATTTCCGTCTCCTTTTGACGCACATGCCCTCATTACATTCAGTAGTCATGGCTGCTCAGTCAATACCCAACCAACAAGAAGCGAGCGTGATGAAAGAAACCTGCATGGATGAATGTGTGGATGGATAATTAGACAATGAGGTAGATGGAAAAGATTAGAAGGGGAGAATATTGAAGGATGGATGATGTACGAGAGGAGAGGTTTATGTGAATCAACTCCTTAAATCTCTTGTCTTGCTCTGCTGCCTTAATTGGTAGCAAATTCCATGGGATATTTTAGTGTTTGAGCTATTTTTCTCCTCTCTTCCTCTCCCCATTCATGGCCATGCCGCCTGTCAAACGCTCCCTGGCTTACTCTATCAGTAGTGTGCAGGCCTAGCACAGTTGATTACACACCTAGACACACACAGTCTAATCACACATCAGATGAGGGGTTTGAAAGGCAGTGGCAGGGCAGCATTTGATAATTGTCAGGCCTGCTCAGTCAGCTGCAAAGCCTTTTCTACACCTATCTGCGCAAAGTGTCAACCAACCATCAGAACTAGCACTACGTGCTCTGCCGTGTAGAAACTCTGCCACTGCTTCTTATTCTGTTATTTTTTTGTTTCTTCTTCCTGCAGGGGAGTCTGTGTCTGTGATCAAACACACAGACCCGGTGCCTGATCCTCGTGCTGTCAACCAGGACAAAAAGAACATGCTGTTTTCTGTGAGTTTAGGATTTTCAGCATTATTTTGCCCTTCTTAATTTAAATCCCTGCCCCATCGGCATATTTTCTGTGCATCTGATTTTACATATGAAGGCAACAACATTCTTCCTTGTCTTTTTCTCGGTCCTATCTTTTCTTCATATGCAATTTGTCCAGTTATAGAAAATGTTGAATTTTCAATTTGTTGCCTTGTTTTTCTATTTCACACATGCAAGAAAATATATGTTATGTACACACCATGCATATTGAAGGACTGAAGAGTCAAGATTTATTGAAAGGACCGTTCATGCTTCCAATGGCTCCTTTCACTGTGTTTGAAATGTTTGAATGACTTGTGCTGCATGTTGGCTCTTGCCACGTGTGAAATCACTTCTTTGGGCCTCATACATGTCTCAGAGTAATTGTTAAACTAGTTTTACCTGTTTGCCCAGAAGCCTAATGCATAATATGTTCTTTTTTACGCTACTCCAACTCCACAGGGTACCAACATTGCAGCTGGTAAGGCCATCGGCGTGGTGGTGGCCACAGCTGGCAACACAGAGATTGGCAAAATCAGAGATGAGATGGCATCGACAGAGCAGGAGCGCACACCACTGCAGCAGAAACTGGACGAGTTCGGGCAGCAGCTATCCAAGGTTATTGAAGTGACATTATTGTGCCAAACTTGAGTTTTTTTTTCTTCTTTTTTTGCCTTTTGTATTAAATATGTGAAAGAAATCCACCATTTCTACTTGATCAAATGTATGATTACATAGATGATATAATTTATTAATATGATCTTTGAATTTAAACTAATGTATAATTCAAGGTCATTTCACTGATCTGCATTGCTGTGTGGATCATCAACATTGGACATTTCAATGATCCTGTCCATGGAGGTTCCTGGATCCGAGGCGCCGTCTATTACTTCAAGATTGCTGTGGCTCTGGCAGTTGCTGCAATTCCTGAGGGTAAGTTAGAGAGCTCCACAAACACAGCCGTGTCCTTGACATACTCAGAGCTCTGAGAGGCTCCGGTAGAAAATACAGCAGTATGGGCTGTCTTTCAATACTTGATGATACAGGGACAAAGAAGGACAAGATAGGTTTTTCATCACTGGAGTAAATAATATAAATGCCAGTCTACATCTCTTTCTGGAATTGTTTATCATCTCCCATAAGTCTTAATAATCCTCTTTTCCGTTGTGGTTTTGTTGCTGCTCCTCTCTAGGGCTGCCGGCTGTCATCACTACCTGCCTGGCTTTAGGAACGCGGCGCATGGCCAAGAAGAACGCAATTGTCCGCAGTTTGCCCTCTGTGGAGACCCTTGGGTGTACATCTGTCATCTGCTCTGACAAAACTGGCACGCTGACCACTAATCAGATGTCTGTGTGCAGGGTAAGAGAACAGTGGACAGTGATTCTTGATACCTTGTAGAAAGATTGCTAGTGGATTGTTAGTGGATTTCGTGTATTTATTGCTACACACCACCATTTGGAGACACAAGGGAATTTTAAAGTGGTTTTTGAAGAGGCCTACCACTTTGGCAGTCGTACTCTGTGGGGAAGCCAGACAGATGTCTGCTGTTTGAATAAGATGTTAAGTGATAATTTGCATATTCAGAAAGCTTAAGATTTTCGTTTAAAAAAAATGATTCTTAAAAAAATAAAATGATAAAGAACTCTGTTAAACATTTCAGCTATAAAAATATTTGGACATTTTGTCAGTCCCTTGTCTTTCTCATAATAGATTGCAGTGATTTCTACCTCGCTAATTGGATTTTGTTGTTGTTTTAATTTTAATTCTATGCACTGGATTTTACTGAGTATCAGAATCCGATATTTGTCCCATCAGTTCCCATATTTATGACGCAAGATAAATGTCGTTCTTGAAAGTGATTATTTAAAATAAGTTCATTGATCCTCAACAGTAAGCTCAGTTCACCTACAATGAGATTTACAGTCTCAACATGCAGCTTAGAGAGCAGACACGAAAAAGATGATTGTATATTAAACAAATTATTTATTAATTTAATCATATTCTGTAGGCAAAAAAAAGTTACGCAATTATGAGCTACTACAATTTAAAAAAATTGCATCAGACAAAGACCTTCTGTGATCACAACCAAACTCTTGAGTGAGACTGAGGTGTGTCCGTGATGCATCATTACCTCTTGGGTTTATATATGTATACAGTGTACAGCCAAGTTTAGACCACTCTGCTCTAATATTGACATCACACATGAATACTGCATTAAGTTCCTTCCAGCTAAGTATGATGAATGAGGATGTGCTCAAACTGTCTGACTAGCTGAGCTGAGTGGATTAAAAGTTAATTGTGGAAGGGCATCTGAAGTGAGTGATTTTAGTATTTTAAGGATTTAGAGAGGGATTGCCTCAGTGAAAATATTTAAGTGATGTATCTTTAAAATTAAACAGATGTTATTCAGAGTGATTACATTTAGAGAACCTTCTCTTAAAGCTACCTCTTCTTACATTTTCTCCACTGTGACCTAATTTTTAGGTCCCAAAATTAACCCAACATTTAGTTCCAAATTATGTAAACTGTGACTATAGCATTCACATTATATCAGCACCATGTGTCTCAGAGTCGGTGTGTGGCTGTGTACATCCACCTTTGTTAGCAGTGAACAGTGTTTATGCTGAATGACTAGTATTACATAATGAAGGCTAAAGTTGTATACAGACAGAGATGAAATGAGATTCAGAAGTACATGCGTGTATATTTTCTCATGCCTCATGGGCATGAAATGCTTCATGCTACATTAGTTTACTATTTGCTGTCTATTATTGTCTAACAAATATGTGTTTCTGCCTATTTTTCCATCTCTCCATCTTTTTCATTGCTTTTCTTCAGCCCCCACCCCCTATTCAGGCAGAATGCTGATCAGTATGCAGTAGTTAGCCATTTGCAGCAAAACCAGTAGAGTTGCATAACTGACCTTGTGTCTCTTTCTGCTGTCTCTCTATCTTTTCATCTCTTGCCCATCCTGCATAGTTTTCTGCAAGTGAAACCTATACTGAGCAATTTTTCAAACCTTTTAGTTAGTGACTAGACGATGTCATTTCTAGCTTTTTGATACATTTGAGACATCTCCATCATCCATGATACCCCTGTCCAAATAGGGCACTACTAAAATTAGTTGCCCTGTGTGAATGGATGTTTCTATTCAATTCAGTTTCTTTTACTTGCTCTTGTGTTTAGGAATCACTGCCACTGACATCACTAGTTTTTGTAGTCTTGCTGGTGCCTGAGGGGAGTGTAGCCGTAACGCCAGCTCATCATTTTATTAGGATATTTCTATTTTCATCCTTTGTACATGTCTGTTTTGCCCCTTTGTTCAGGGCAGATGTGGTGCAGTGGGTTGAAGAACGTGTAATGTATGAATGGCAGCATACATGTGACAGCAGTGTTAACATTTCTAGTGTTATCTCACTCCAAATCTCTGATTTGTCCTCATTTGTTAAGCTTTGTCTTGGTTTCGGGCATCTACATCATAGTACAACATGGTTATCGTTTTCACGTTTAATCAACTTAATCTACTTTGTACATCTTAAATTAAAATATTTTTCATTTTATGAAGGTGTTGAGTAAACATTAGGCTGGAATGAGTATCCCTATCCTAAGGCTTGAATTCTTAAGTATTGCTAAAGAGTTATGAGTCACATTTATACACATAGAGTGACTGAACTCAGAGGAATCCTGTGTCTAACTAGATGACATTTATGGATCCTCCCCACCAAAGTGCTCAGGATCTGCTTTGGCTCAGCATTTCATTATTATAACCTGTTCTGTGTTAGCGTGGAGTCATAAATATGAAGGATTCTGGCAGGTTTATTGTAGTGTGCTGCCACCTACTGGACACAGTGTACATCAGCCCCTCAGCTTTCCTCTGCATACCTGTGCACCATAACATGAACAATATAATGGAATGGATACAGCATTTAATGCAGACATATTGATTAAGCTCTCACCTAAAGGTAATAAATGTACTGTGTGTGAAACAAGCACTAACAGTTTGTCTCTACTGTTTTTATGTTTGCAGATGTTTATCATTGATCGGGCAGAGGGAGATCACTGCTCATTAAAGGAATTCACTGTTACTGGCTCCACATATGCCCCAGATGGAGAAGTGTGAGTATACGATGTCTTCTGCTTGTGTGCTATAACATCAAAATAGTGCATTTTTAACTAAATACATCAGAAGCATCAATATAGAAATGTTGTTTTTGATCATTTTTTAAAAATCATTTCACTAATCTTGTTTTACCATAATGTCTATACCAGGACCTCAACTCACTCAGTCTTTCCTGCCTACCTCTGTGATTTGTTTAGGTTCCATGATGGCAAAACTGTCAGATGTTCCCAGTATGATGCCTTGGTGGAGCTGGCCTCTATCTGTGCTCTCTGTAATGATTCCTCACTGGACTACAATGAGGTCGGTAGTGTTAATTGGTTCTTACTCCGCGAGCGCCGAGATGGGATTTTCTGATGACAGTGACTGACCTTATCATTTATCTGTGTTTGTGTCAAATCAGACCAAAGGTGTGTACGAGAAGGTGGGCGAGGCCACAGAGACGGCTCTCACATGCCTGGTGGAGAAGATGAATGTGTTTGATACAGATGTTAAAGGCCTGTCCAAGATCGAGCGAGCCAATGCCTGCAACTCTGTATGTACCCTTTATCTGTTGAAAATCAAATCTTTACAATACAAACAGTGCTTATTTTATTCGCATATGTTGATATAACTCTAAATGCAGTAGGACTTTTTTTTGTTTTCATTGCATCTCAAAAGGAGAAGGACTTCCTCATTGTGGTTGTTTTTATCATGTATTTAGGTCATCAAGCAGCTGATGAAGAAAGAGTTTACCTTGGAATTTTCCAGAGACAGGAAATCTATGTCTGTGTACTGCATTCCTAATAAAGTACGCTCCTCTGTTGGCAAGATGTTTGTAAAGGTGAGAACTGCAAGCACGAAGCATCACTGTAGCGCTTGAGGCTGTGACATAAATATCTGATTAAAATATTTCTCTTACAACTGCTTGGTTCTTTCCTTCTCTTATCTGTTCCTGCTTTTAGGGTGCCCCTGAAGGAGTGATTGACAGGTGTACACACATCCGTGTCGGCAGCAACAAGGTGCCCTTGACTCCTGGCATCAAGGAAAAGCTGATGTCTGTTATCAGAGAATACGGAACCGGCAGAGACACCCTGCGCTGTTTGGCTTTGGCCACCCGAGATAACCCCTTGAGCAAAGATGATCTGGTGTTGGAGGACTCGTCTCGCTTTATTGAGTACGAGGTGAGAGCAGGGACAGATGGATAAGCTCGCTGGATTCCCCCTAAAGCTTTTGCTGCATTTTTAGTTCCTTAATCTGCTGTTACTTTCAGTAACTTGTATTTGTTTTTCTTGTTTTATCACGCAGACTGATCTGACATTTGTGGGCTGTGTGGGAATGCTGGATCCTCCCAGGGCAGAGGTGGCAGCCTCTATTAGGCTCTGCCGTCTTGCAGGCATCCGAGTAATTATGATCACTGGAGACAACAAGGGTATGTGGAGATAATTACTTCTGAGAGAAAAAAGAAAAACATCCACAAATTAGCACATTTTCTTTCAGTGTTCAATCAACAAAAGAAAACATTTTACAACTACACAAATAGGAGCAGTGAGAAAAATACAGTTTAACATTCTTACTTGCATTTCGGAAATTCTGTTGATGTGAATGTTGTGTTCTTGTCTATTTCCCAGGGACGGCAGTGGCTATTTGCAGACGTATTGGCATCTTTGGAGAAGACGATGACGTTTCCAGCATGGCATTCACTGGCAGAGAATTTGATGATCTGTCACCTGCTGCACAACGAGATGCTGTGGTCAAAGCTCGCTGCTTTGCTCGTGTTGAGCCTTCTCATAAATCCAAGATTGTCGAGTATCTGCAGTCCTATGATGAGATTACAGCTATGGTAAGGAAAAAGTGTGCTCTGCAGTCGTGCATAATAGCATTAAAAAAAATCCTATTTATTCTTGTGCAGATGAGGACTATTATGTGTAAGGTGATGTTATCCTCTGCTGTCATCTTCTTCGTGTTAAAGAAGAGAAGATTAGATCAAATTTAAGTTGGATAGTTCATCAGGGACTGTAAAACACTGAATGGCTTCCTGTCCTGGATCTCACCCTCACTTCAGACTGGTGATGGAGTAAATGACGCCCCTGCGCTCAAAAAGGCTGAGATTGGCATTGCTATGGGCTCAGGAACAGCTGTGGCCAAAACCGCCTCTGAGATGGTGTTGGCTGATGACAACTTTTCCACCATCGTAGCTGCTGTTGAGGAAGGCAGAGCTATTTATAACAACATGAAGCAGTTCATCAGATACCTCATCTCTTCAAATGTGGGCGAAGTTGTCTGGTAAGGATGGCTGGTTTATAGAAACACGCACTTCAACACACCCTTTTTTTTTGCTTTGTCGTACTAATTGTCGTGCTTTTTCCGAGTGTAGCATCTTCCTGACTGCAGCTCTGGGGTTCCCTGAAGCTCTCATCCCAGTTCAGCTGCTTTGGGTCAACCTGGTAACTGACGGTCTGCCTGCCACCGCTTTAGGCTTCAACCCACCAGACCTGGACATCATGAACAAGCCGCCACGCAATGCTCGTGAGCCGCTCATCTCTGGATGGCTCTTCTTCAGATACCTAGCCATTGGATGTAAGTTGGGTCAGAATGATTGTGGAAGGAAACGCATGCTGACTGAGTGGGTGTACATGCTGTATGCGACACACTAGTGCATCTACTCATTACTGTGTTACGGGTAGGGATGGGAATCTTTGAGCACCTCATGATTGGATAACAATTGCGATTCAGGGGCTACAGTTCGATTATACAATTATCGGTGCATCTTTAATTTATGTATATCGATGCACTTTTTCACAACACGTTTCTTTTTGTCTCACCGAATAAGCATTCATCACTTGCAATTTTTAAAAACAGGTGGGTGGAGGTCAGTCATGTTTGTTTTCGTCTGTGTCGGCGTGTCCGCTCCCGGTGCACATGTCAAAGTGTCCCGGAGAAGACGCGTATCGCTCTTCTTAGTTCCGCATTAATTAAACCTTCTGTATTACTTTAATTAGCAGATTTAATTAATCGCAATTTGGACGTTTGTGAATCTATTCAGATTCGTCCACGTCCGAATCGCGATGCAGCTAAGAAATGGAAATTTCCCCCACCCCTCGTTGCAAGTAATTTTAGAAAAAGACCTGCTGATATTTTTGTCGGTGTATGTGCCCTGAAATCACTGCAAAATCTAGCATTGTATTGGTAATGTTGTTGAAGTAGACATTCTATGCTTTATCACCAAAAATGCTTCTTTAACTGTTGCTTCCTTCTACACAGATGTAAGTAAACAGGCGTCTGTATCATTGTCGGTGTGTATTAACCATGACTCTTGTTCATGTAACAAGGCTATGTCGGTGCTGCCACTGTGGGTGCTGCTGCTTGGTGGTTTGTTGCTGCTGAGGATGGGCCAAGGATCACTTTTTACCAGCTGGTAGAGTTTTACAGCTACTATCCTGTTAATTCAGTTGACTTCAACTCACAAAACTTTTTAGTTGTTGTTGTTTGCTCAAATCTGTTTTTGTACCACCTCTTATAGAGCCATTTCCTGCAATGCGGTCCAGAAAATCCCGACTACCAGGACTTGGACTGTAAGGTGTTTGAGTCTCCTTACCCTATGACCATGGCCCTGTCTGTTCTGGTCACCATTGAGATGTGCAATGCCCTTAACAGGTTAGTTTGAACAAGGATTCCTACCAATTTCTGATTAGTGCACTGGATTTAACTGGTCTCGATCTCCTCTTTCACTTTTGCTCACAAACATTGTGTTTTATGTACTATCTCTGAAGTCAGTGTGTGGCTTTTTAACAAGCATTTTCATATGTCTTGGTTGTATCTTAGTGTGTCAGAGAACCAGTCGCTGCTGCGGATGCCTCCCTGGGAGAATGTGTGGCTGCTGGGAGCCATCTGCCTCTCCATGTCCCTTCACTTCCTCATTCTCTATGTGGAGCCTCTTCCAGTGAGAAATCTTTTTTAGTTTGACATTGAATGTTGTACTGTGAACTGGAGCTCACGCAGAGCAAAAGTATTATTGTTATGATATTAGAATGATTAATCTGCTGTCATAAATACTAATACTAATTAGCTGATGCTGTGTCTCTGATAAATTGAAGGATTTGCCACCTAGCCTGAACTGCAGTTTGATTAGTCTTGCGTGTTTTTTTCCAGATCATCTTCCAGATCACCCCTCTGAATCTGACACAGTGGTTAATGGTGCTCAAGATCTCACTACCCGTCATTCTACTGGACGAAATGCTCAAGTTTGCTGCCAGAAACTACCTGGAGCCTGGTAAAGAATTGGAGAAGCCCGCCGGCTCCAAAAGCTGCTCCCTGTCTGCATGTGTGGAGGGCATCTCCTGGCCGTTCGTGGCCTTTTCCCTCCCCTTGGTCCTCTGGATCTACAGCACCGACACTAACTTGGCCGACATGTTCTGGTCCTGACTGACTTGAGCACAACCTCGACTTTTCCATTCCCCACCCACTGCCATCACTTTCCTCTTTCCTCTCCTCCTTCCTCTCTCTCTGCCTTCCTAAATGTGCATAGCTAGCGTGTGTGCGCGCGTTTGTAGAGTTAGTGTGTGTGCTTGTGCGTGCCTACCGTGTGCGTACGAGAAGGACCAACTTTAACACATGAAACGTAACAAATAATATAAAATGTTAACATTAAGAAGTCACCTGTTTTAAGTTGGGATAGGATTTGTGAATGAGTGAGGCTTTAAATGTGAGTGTTAGAAGACCATCACTCCCATAGCTGTGGACTTTGTTGCTGGTTTGAAAGAAAATATACTGTTGCCATTTTTTTTGTTAATATTGCCTTTAAGGTTCATATTTTTAACGATGTTTGGAATATAATTTCTATGTCACTACAGTAACAGCATTGTTTTGTTTAGCTTCCCTCTTAATGAAAAGGAAATTTAAGATATCAGAAATCATTGGATCTGTACAGAGATTGAACACTATTTTATGCAACCGTTTTTTTTTTTGTTTTTTTTTTTAATGGCTTTGTAAATTGTTTGACCAGCGTGGCTTAGACATATACCGCCTTGATTTATTTTCAAATGTTTACCATTGTGTCTTCAGTATAAACTCAGAACTCTTTCAGAGAGGACAAGCTCCATGGGGCAGACGAGGACGGGGAAAGGTTTGGGACTCGGAGTGAAACGTTTGAATGCTCAGCTTAAACAAACAAAAGAGAGAAAAAAAAATATTCCCGATAAACAAAAGCCGCATGTCCTGTGACCAAGCATGAACTGTACGTGGTTTCTCATTTCTAATTTAATTGTGTATGTCCCCCATGTTAGAACGTAAATTAATGTTTTTTTTTTACTATATTGATTGAAAACAAGTCAGTTTTTCTGCACTGGGCAGAGCACAGCTACCTCAATATGATAAAAGAAATTTTTTTGCTCATCTCTAGATGCTTTTCCTCAACAGTCTTGCTAAAGCGTAACATCTGAGGTGTGCCCCTATTTGCTTGTGCAGAAAACAAAGAACAAAATCTTCCTTCCCTCTTAACATTTTTAAGGATCTATTTTGTTTGTATTGATTTGTGACATTCATTAACTTTATTTGTGTGTTGCTTTGGAGACAGAACTGGGTGGGGATGCTGTACCATCTCCATGGCGTTTGATTCAAAGGACAGTAACATTAACATCTCAAGAAAAAAAATACTAATCCACCAAGTACTCCAACTGAACTTGGATTGCAAATAAACACCCCAAGATGTTTTTTACTTCAAGGAAAATACACTCATAAACCCTTTGAATCAAGTGTTTTCTGTCTTTATTTAATATAGTGTGAGGCCCGTGGTTATCGACCTTATTCATATCCAGTGTTTTTGTATGTTCATATAATACTTGAATACAGATCATGTCAGACATATGAATGCTTTGGTTTTCTTGGCACAACATGGCAGGCAGGAGATATTCGTGACACGTATGTGTGTATATTTGACTTTTCCAGGCTTTATCATTTAGAGGGCTTGGTTATTGTTGGGTATACCATACATTGTGGTGGTGTAGTTCTTGTCGGATTAGAGCCTATACAGTCGACTGCACAGCATCATATTTTGAATGGAAATTTTCACGTGTGAGAAAACCCCCCACCCCGTCTAAAAGCATGTTATTTGAGTAGAAGCCTGGGTTTGTTTGCACTGTGTGTTTGTGTTCCACCTAACAACTGTGTGCTTTTCTTCCTCAATGCCTTCCATTGGCCCCCCTGTCACTAGAGTGAGTATCCATTCATCTTATACACTGATAAATGCTACTTTACTATGGATTCATTTGGAACAACAAACATCTTTAACCCTCGTGTTGTCCTGCAGGTCAAAATTGACCCGGTTTAAAGTTTGAAAATGTGGAAAAAAATACATATTTTCACAGCGAAACTTCTGATGTCCACATCTTCAACATTTTTGGAAAATCTTTGAACATTTTTTGGTGGAACAAAATGTTAAAAATGTTTCTTAAAAACCTTTCACATAAAAATCAACCAAAATCCAGCGAAATTCACTGGATTTTGGTTGATTTTTATGTGAATGTTCTTAAAGAAAATATTAGGAGTTTTACTGATATATATGTAATGACTTTAGATATTTTTAGGATTTTTTTGGAAGATTTTGACTCATTTTTTGAAAATATTTACAAGAATTTTCTTGCCAAATTTGGGGGATTTTTTTTAAAATAAAACTTTTAAGGGAAACTTTTAAGAAATTATTGGAATTTTCTTCCTGAAGGTTTTGCAAATTTTCAGAAATTTGGGGAAGATTTTGCTGAATTTGTGGATTTTTTCCAAAAGGAAACAATATTTTTGGGTGCCCGGGGGTTAAGAGATTCTCCCTTAAATAAAAATGTGATTAATTTATGCTGCTAAATTTTTTTTTTAAAATATAAGAAATGATACTTTGAAGGAGTCACTACAAGGAGCTCTGAAAATACAAAGGAGTGAATATGGGCTATCATTCTATAGAGAATGTCAACCACATGCCACTGTTGTGAATGCCACCATGCTCATCTTTTCACCCCTTTGACACGTGCTTAAATTCACAAAAACCTACTCTTGTGATAGGAAAAAAAAAAATTAAGAACGAAACTTGGAATTTTACGAGTATGTTTTGTATTAACGTTGTTTTTCTCTCCCTTTTAGGTTGGCTCTCGTGTAGCCTTCGTATGATGTAAGAGTGGCCTCAAAAGTTGGAGACGTCCCGCCCTCCAGCTTATGTCGCTCACTCTGACTTCACACACCTCAAACGCCATGACAACCAGCAGTACGTACCCTTACAAAGGACATGTTTCCACGGTTACGACACCAAATACCTGAGGGTATAGTTTAATAAAAAAAAAAAAAAAAAGGGGGGGGGGGGGGGGGGGGCTTAGAGTAGCTCCTTTGTGCTCGCAACACATGACCACACACACTTCTTAACACACACTTATACCTCCGTGTGCAGATGCTAAATCAGTTTGACACTATTCCAGTTTTGTGTGCAGGGAAGTTCTCAGCGCCCCTCGACGATCCCTTCTTGCATGAAGAACTTACTTCCGACTTCCATGGTAGCTTGTCACATAGAGAATCTTTCAAAACACTGGGTTGAATGGTCTTAGATGTACATCAGTGTACAAAAACATCCATGCATGCGTTCCAGCTGTACGTAGGCTTTGCGATTTGTATTTATAGATTCTAATGTATAATACTCAAATGACATATTAAGATGGTTTTAAGATGGATTTATCATAGATATTGGGAAAATCACCGTTTTTATTGTAATGGTTTGGGTAATTTGCACAATATTAGACATGGAGCAATGACTCATGCTGAACTGACTGTGCTCTACTTGAGTTTTTTATTTATTTTCTTCCCATTAGTTAACTACTGTAGGCTGTTCACTGATCCATTTACTTTCCTGAATTAATCCTTTGCAATGAGTACAACAGGCTGACACTGATTCATTGGTAATCCTGCAATACAACAGTGCTCTGTTTTCTTATTGCCTCTGCATTATTATTATTATTATCATTATTATTATTATGTATCTTTATCAACTGCTGTAAAACTGTGATCTAATGTGAGGAGGCCCGTACAGTCTCCTCAATGACACCTGGTCGAAGAACAATATTAACCATTATGTAAAAACAAGAAAAAAAGACGATCATTATTGAAGAGTAATAATGATTGTACATGCATTACTGAGGTTGTGGTTTCAGGTAAATAAAATAATATAGTATTTGAATTGTGTCATTTTCTTTTTTTCATTGCACTGAAGTGAAATAAGTGATGTGGTAATACATGTCAGTAAATCAGTCATCAAGTCGACAATTTGGGAATTTCAGCTAGAATCCTCTTTCAACAAAATTATGCCATTTTGGAGGTAAAATATACTGTGTCTGTATATAATTGAGGGACTTTTGAAGTCCATGGGATATATCTTGCATACATTTTTTTTTAATTAAAAAAAAGAATGTATTTTATGTTCATTATGATCATGTCTTTACAAATTCCATAATTATTTATTATGGAAACAATCACTTAATAAAAAACATGACTGGATATCACTAAAATGTCAACTAAATAACAGTCAGAATTTAATAATCTGACTCAGTTTACAGCATTTACACTAAACAGAGGGTAAAATGTTCACGTGAAGTCGTGGATAGCGTCCTCCTCCAGGTGTAACTGTGTCTGAACAACCTGGACAGACTGTTCTCAGTGGACTCCATCGCTGTATGTGTCCATCCGTCCCTTTTCTTCATGACAACAAACTGACAAATAAAGGAGCGAATGACACACAGAAACTCTGAATAAGAGTATAGGAGTACTAAATACAGAATTAATCTCTAAAAATACGACGCACTAAAGTCATGAGGTAGAATTTTTCAAAAAATGTGCAGAAAATGTGTAATAAAGACCAAAGCCTTAAAGTGCATCAAGTTCTGTATCATAATACTCCACTGGGTGGCAGTGTTTGGTCAAAGATATCAGCAGCACGTTTACAGGCTCACCTGCATGGCAGGTACGACCCAAGGAGCAGCAATGTCATGAAATTATCTATATTGCTAGCTATAGATAAAATATATATAAATACTACAGTGGAAATATTGGGAGTAATAGTAGTAGTTTAATGTTTCTTGATAGATTTGTAAGAATATGTTAAGATTGTAGGTTCAACTGTGTGCCAATAATGTATTTCAAGCACTTTTTGGATTACAGTGAAGCTTCTGCAAAAGTTTGACCATTTAAAATTTCACTCCCAGCAAATAAAGCAACAATCAGGTGAGGGGTGACTTGCATCCATGCTCTGTCTCTTTAACCAGCAGGCTCCCTGTCACTGTGGTCCCTCCCATTCTTGCTGCTGGCCTGAGATGGGAGCGCACATAGCAGCACCATCACGGCCGGAGAAACGGGAGAAATCTGGAAGGAAACACCGAAAACCAACAACACCTTGTACTCGCCGCGGGGAAAAAATGGGATAACGAAGCAATTCAGTTCACTCAGCACCGGATCCCAACGCTTGATCCCGTCTTATGAGGAACTCAGATGTTGTCGTCGCCTGCGTTTTGCGCTTTTTTATCCATTCTCCTTGAGCGCAGCTGGTACAAAGACGCTTGTTCCAGAGCAGCAGCAGCAGCAGCACCTGGGATTACAGCCTCATGAATGAGAGTGAATGGAGCAGACAAACCTGAGGTGGTAGAAACACACAGTGAGTAAACCAGAGCTGGATTAAAACACTTTCTTCTTTTTTCTCTTTCTCCCTGGGAGCCAGACCACCCGCGTAACACCCGCGAACACTGACTATCATTGTGTCGAGGATGGTTTTTTGAAAATCTTATTTTCAAAGTGGCCTTTCCTGGAATAATGCACGAGAAAAACGAGCTCTATCGCAGCTTTTTATTAATTTTTATGTCTGCCATATTCCCAGGTTTTCCTCTGACTGAACAGCCGGTTTCTCTTGTTCAGAATGGGATGTATTGTTGCGACTGCGCAACCCACGACAAGTGTCAGCAATTAGACTCTGTGTGTGAACGGTTTACCTAAAGGCCTTGTATAAACACTGTCACTGCTTTCTAACTGGATTTGGCCATTGTTATCAAGAAGGAGTCTGTGGCAAACTGGACTTAACATAAAAAAGGGGCCAAACTGTGCGCACTTGGCATCATTTCCCCCCCTGTGTGCGTGAACCAGGGCCGGTCACAGAAATAAATTAGGCACAGTATGGTGGAGCCGGTGGGATTCATTGAGGCGTGGAAGGCGCAGTTCCCGGAGTCTGAACCCCCCAAGATGGAGCTGCGGTCGGTGGGGGGCATCGAGCAGGAGCTGGAGAAGTGCAAAGCCTCCATTAGACGCCTGGAGCAGGAGGTGAACAAGGAGCGCTTCCGCATGATCTACCTGCAGACCCTCCTGGCCAAAGAGAGGAAGAGCTACGACAAGCAGCGGTGGGGCTTCAGGAAGACGCCACTCAATGAGGGGATGGACCCTGCAGCCACACAGGGGGCAGAGTCCCCATCCCAGCAGCCCCACATGCAGGAGACCGGTGGAGTTGGTGTAGTAGTGGGTGGAGGATATCCTGGTGGTAGTGGGGTTCCCGGGGATAGGAGCCGTTTTCAGCCTCTTGGAGATGGAACTGGCAGGTCCAAACCAAGGCCGCCACCAGCCAGAAAGTCAGCCTCCCACGGTGACGGCCTGGAGTCAGCCTTTGACGTACCTCCACAAGCTGAGTCCACGTCCTGCGACAACCTGGACGGTCTCTCGCCGTCAAAGCAGAGAGGCGGCGTCACCGTGTCACCCCGCCGACCCACCCTACCACCCCCAGACAAGGAGCTGCCCTCTGACCCCAAGGACAAGCTGGGGATGGGACTCGGTGTGGCAGCTCTCAGATCCAACTTTGAGAGGATCAAACGGGCCAACTCTCACTCTGCAGGTGACGTAGCAAAGGGTCAGGAGAAGCTGCCACCACCACCACCACCCTTCTACACCAACATGGAGTTCCACCACGAGAGGGGTTTGGTCAGGGTCAACGACCGCGACGTCTCCGACAAGATCAGCTCCCTGGGCAGCCAGGCCATGCAGATGGAGAGGAAGAGATCTCTACATTCTCTCCCAGGTAATCTGGCGACGGTGGCAGGGGAGCTCCGTGCGAGGCCGGTGTACCGAGGACGGTCCACTGAGAGCACCTGTGGCTACGATGCAGAATATGAAGACGGGGAGCCCAACCAGCGGCATTCAGGGAGAGCCAATGGGGGTAAACCTCCACCACCTCCATGGCAGCCCTCCGAGTTCCAGGCCTACTCCAGCGTCTATGTCGGCGGGGTGATGATGGGCGAAGGCGGCAGTGGAGACGGAAGAGGAGGTAGTGGTGGAAGTGGGAGTGGAGTCACGATGAGAGACCACGGCGGAGGTGACGACCACCTCCTGACCTGGCCACGCCGCTCCTACTCCCCGGGCAGCTTTGAGGATGTCGGCGGAGGCGGTGGCTACACGCCGGACTGCAGCTCCAACGAGAACCTGACGTCCAGTGAGGAGGACTTTTCCTCTGGCCAGTCCAGCCACGTCTCGCCCAGCCCCACCACGGCCTTCCGTCGGCCCTTCAGAGAGAAGAGCCGCTCGCCGTCCCAGAACTCCCAGAACTCCCAGCACTCCTTCGACAGCAGCAGCCCTCCAACTCCACAGTCCCAGAAGCGGCACCACCGGCAGCAGGGAGGCCATGTGGTCATGTCCGAGGCCACTATTGTGAGTGTTCGCAAGACTGGTCAGATCTGGCCACCTGCTGCCCATCATGACCTCATGCCCCACGGTAGAGCATCCCATGACAACAGTTACCATGGAGACCACTTAGGTGAGTAGTGGCTGCTCTCTATGCTGTGGTGGAGGGCAGGTGGGCTGGAGTGCAAAGAACATGCACAGAAACTGATTGTGTGTGGAGGAAGGAAAAATGAATGAGAGCCTGAGTGAATGAGTGTAATTTAGTCATGCTGGAATTCTGTTGGCATTTGCTCTTTAGCATTTTTAGACCCTTCTTCACGTAATTCGGCTTTCCTCTTAAAAACCACAAAGCGGCCAAATGTTTGGAGTGATTGATACTGTGAGCACGCATTGTGTGTGTGCATGGAAGCTGTGTGTGTCCTTTGGATGGCCTCGCGTGGGAGACAGATGAAAGATCCACCTCTGCTTATTCCTGGAATGTCAGTCGGGTGGGTGAACAATAAATGTGGTCAGGTTGAAACTACAGGTCTAGGCTTTCTCAGACGACTCCTGCGGCTCTTGGTATGGAATTCAAATCACAGGTGTCTGTCTGCCTGCCTGTCTCTCTCTCTCTCTCTCTCTGTGTCTTTCTGAACAATGACAGCAGAAAACTCTTCCCTCAAATGCAAGCTGAAACTTTTCAGCAGCTTTTAGCACAGACCAGAACAAAAGAAATCCACTCTCATGTCTCCAAACGATTACCTGCAGTTTACCTAACCACTAAATTACAGCCTGTAAAAGAGCGACAGCTAACAGATAAGATGTGCACCCTCGTTAGATAAAGTCAAGCGCGCCGGTTAACTGGGATGTGTTTCTTTGAGGAAGGCACATTAGGAGTTTGCTGTAATTGCTCAGTACAGTTTCCATCGTCGAGGCTGTGCCAGGTCACAAGAAGCAAAACCAAACGCTGCTCGGGTAGTTCAAATATTTGATATAATTAGACATGGAGCGATGTTTACCAAGGTGCGGTTTGTGGCATTCACACACATTTTGTTGTGTTGCCTCTCGATGTTTTTTTTCTGCTGTGGAAGTGAGGAGTGTTTTAGCGCCTGCTGTATTGTAACAGATTTGGGACTGGTGCCCTGCTTGACCAGACAGGCAGCAGGAGGCTGGCATCACTGGCCTGTAGTGGTGCCAGGATGGACTGGAAAGAGGGGAGGAGGTGGTTACATAGATAGTGAGAGTGAGAAAGTATGGACAGTATTAGATGGGGGGCGGGGAACAGTGAAACACAAGGAGAAAGCATGAACTGTACCTGCACAAAAAGCTACATGTGATGTCACTCTAATGCCTTATTTCATTCATGTTATGCAGTTGCAATATGCGGTTCATTTCCAAACACATATCTGTCTTTTGTGGTAGCAGTGCGGTTTGCAACCCGATCCAGCTCATTGCCTATCCTGAACGGTGAACAGGTCTCTGTGCATCTATAATTCATGTATTTGAATAGAACCACTGACACTTTGGCCCTGGTAGAATCAGCTAAAATGCTTTTCCAGGCACGATGTGATCATCAGGATTGCATCTGGTTTGGAAATCCCTCTCAGAAATACTTGCAAGGAAAGTAGGAGAAATCTTCCCTTTTAACTAGCATTCCCTCCCCTCATGGCAAGTGCCATCAACGGATCAGAGTAATGCTAAATTACTCCAACAACTATTAAGATTGTGTGCAGTTTGCAGTCAAACCCCGATAGAAAATAGCCAGCTAATTCTCCAGCTGCTATGTTTAGGATTATCACTGCACTGTCTGCCCTCCTTTTGTTTTAACATCTTTTCCACAACAATGAGCCCTGTGGGAAGTTAGGCGAGCCGGAAGAGCAGTGATGGAGATGGAGGATGGGGGTGTGACGTTGCAGACAGCGATGCATTTAGTGGGATAATCTGGAATTTGAAGCATAAGAAGTGAAATGTTGATGAGACACCCTGCAGAGTGGTCTTGTTTTCTAGTTGGGGTTTAAGCTGAGGGGCAGACAGACATGATGTTGAGGATAACGATGAATGTTGCATCATTTTTGCACCCGGTGTTGTGTGTATTTACTGTTTATTGCCAACCAGAATAGCGAGAGGATAGTAAAGGGGAGAGGAGTCGAGCGAGTGTTTTTGGTGGGCGGCTGATGATAATGATGAAGAGTGGGACGGTGTTGTGAGGAAGACTGAGGGAGGCAGAGTGCAAGGCAGAGCTGTCGTTTCTCGCTTCATTGGTCAGGGATGCGGGGGCTGCAAAGAGGCACAGATGGGAAGAACTCTCCCGTTGTGTAACAGAAACATACCGAGTCAAGCTCACACACAAAGACACACACATGCTTGATGTTTACTCGTATACCTTCAGGCTGCTTTGCCTTCAGCAGTAGGTGTACAGTATGTGTTCCTGTGTTGTAGCCTGAGATAGATTTCAGACTGGGTCACAGAGGAAGAGCCAGTGGTGGATCTGGTAGGAAACAGCCTGGCATTTTCTCTCTTTCTTTTTCTCTTCTCTTGTTCTTCTCTTCTATTGACACCCATAATTGCTTCATGGTGTGGTTTGTTTGTTTAATGGGCATTTTCAGGATGAGAAGTGCTCCATGGCAGGCGGAGATGAGTCGTCCTTTTGTGGTTATGACAGAAGAACAGGATGACAAAATGAGTGAAAGATTAAAATAAAAATATCTCCCTCGAGCATTGTTCAGTGGGAAACGTGGGGACGCCTGGCAAGTAAAAGCTAGCCAAAATAAAGAAAGAACAGGAGTCAAAACCTTCAGCTGCCAACTTTTCAATTTTGAACTGAATTGAACTAACATGAGTGCAGCAATCAAGTGTTTGATCATTCATGCAGAGACAGACAACTGAAAAGTGTCTTTGACGTGACCATGACTTAATTTTTTGATCTCCTCCTGAAGTAGTAAAGGAAATTCTATTAAATTTAGAACCCAAAAAATTACTTAAAATGGCAAAAGTTTGTAGAAAAATAACACACCGGCAGTGCAGAAAGTTAGCAGCACTATGAGGCTTGTACACTAGCAGGCCTCACCAATGGCCTTTTTTCCGGGTTCACCAACCAAACCCCACACATATCACTCGCTGAAAGTTTAAGTGAGGTCAGTTTGTCGGAAGAAAGGGAGCTTTCACTGCCTCCTGTAATGAAATGTGTGGTGACCGAAAATGGCACGTCTCCCCATGTGTTCTTTCCATTAATTCATTTGAAGGCAATGCTGCCTCTAAAGCGGTGAATACCTGTGGGTTTGTGTCTCTAACGACGGGGATACCAAAGCGGGACAGGCCTGAGAACGCTTCAATGGTTGTATTGTCTGCAGCCTCCAGCTCTGTCAGCGACTGTATTTCTAGGCAGGTAACAGACTTTTACCCAGGGTTATTTATCAAGTTTGTTTTTGTTGCCTCCAGATGTCATATTAATGCACACATGGGTTGCTGCAAAGTTAAAGTAGAATCCTGCTAGGCTTGTTATGGAGAAACTTCACTATGCATGTTCTCGTATACATGGTTTTTCTCACCAAAACTTGGCAAACTTGCACTGGACTTTGTGGAAGATGAATGACAAACAGTCCAATCCATAATCTTTATCAACTTTGTTGCGATGCCAGCTAACTCGACGCGACAGCCATGCCTGCTGACATTCACACCAATGGCCAGTTTAGAATAACCATTTAACCTACTGCACGTTTCTGGACATGGAGAGCAGCCAGCTAGCAGATGTGAACCCACAAGGCGACATTTCCAACCACTGCTGAACTACCAAGAAAAACAGATACTATGAAAAACTACATGAAATATGATTTTGCGGTAAACTTTCTGCAAACAGTTGGTTGAGCGCGTTTCCCAGTCGTGGCAAACTTCTCATCATGGACAGAATGTTGTTGGAAGTTGCCAAAGTCATGGCAACATTTTCTGGAAAAGTCATTTTCTAACTACAAATCACCCAGAAGTTCTCTTGCAAATCTACTGCAGACAGTTTGCTTAGTATATATAGTGTATATATTTGCTTAATATAATTGATTTTTGCAAGTGATTATGGGGCTTAAACAGGTCTGCACATTGATGCTATCTCCCATCTCGGGATGTTTCTAATGTTTAATTTCACTGTCACATTAAAGGAAATTTAAACTTAGACTAGTTGATTAGTACTAAAGTAAGAAAACACTCAGAAAAGAGTCAAAATTGGTTTGCTGAATGTGGCTAACATTAGCAATGCCAGCACCAAAAGATTTTTTTCTAGCAGGTTAATGTCCGCGTGCTGGTGCTGAATGTAATTTTACTAAATTTATATAATTTGCATCTCACAAACTGTATATTATGCAGACATGTTGTACTGTCAGGTGTAACTGAAACTGAACTAATTGGCTTAGCTGTTGGTTATCATGATAAAATATGACATGTTTACAGCGAAGAGTAATGAAAAAATATATGAAATTAATAACAGACAGCAGTATAATAATGTAAATCACATATTAACAAGGAAATATATGTCACATTACAAACCATAGAATCAAATATATTTAGCTAATTATTTAATAGGGTTAGCTAGTTTAACATAGTCATTCTATGCTGCATGAACATATTTATCAAATAAACAAAGTCATACAGTATAGTACAGTTACAGTTATTTCTTTGCAACTTATTTAGAAATTAGCTATCATTAGCCTAATTAGTCTCTTAATTTACTGTAGTGCACCCTGATTAAGCAAACGACTATTGTGAAACTAACTGACAGTTATGGGGAACTTTGGAGGAACTAGCTTCACACAGCCATGGAAGTATATGTGCAAAATAACTGTAAAAGTATAAAAAAAGACTTCCAATTTTCCACCACTTTAAGCCCAGTTTTAACCTGCATGTTGGAAAAGACAAAAAGACAGTCGCTGGGAACTTGACTTGCCATTTCTGAGGAACCCTCGAGGTCATTCTGTGTGTGTTTCTGGGTATTTTTTAAATTTATGATGCAAAACACAAGCTCACATCGTCTTCCTAGGAAATCATAGTCGAGCGTGTTTTCTGCTGTGTGACTTTCACAAGGGTTTTCCTCGGCGAACGTAAATCCTGTAACAAGTAGGCGATCAGTGGAGATAACGGCGTTACAGCAGGCTTCCTCTCTGAGCCTTTGTGTGCAGCGCAGTCCTTTCGCATCATGTGATTCAGCATGTATTTCCACACGTGCATGCATGCGTATGGGGAGGGAGCTGAGGATGAAAAGCGAGGATTTGCAGCAGCCTGGTGTGGCACAATGACCCCCTTTTCACACGGGGTGGGGAGCGACTGTAGCTCTCAGAAAGGCCCCGTTCAGCGTGTTGCAGTTGAGTGAGTTTGGCAGCGAAAGCCTCGGTTACCTCCGCCGAAGCACAGGAGCTGCAGCCTCACAGCCAAGCAATGAGTGGTGGAAGGAGAAGAGAGCAGCATGGGAGAATGAGGAGAAGAGGTGGAGCTGGAGAGGAGGGGGAAAGCGGATCTGCCTTTTCTTGCCAGCTGGGTGCTCGGCTCAGCTTCTCATTGGGCTGGTGCAACCTGCTCAGGCCAATTATGCAGGCACAAAACTGTCCCTTTGTTTGCTTTAGCGGGGAGAACTTGAGAAGAAGTGAGCTTGTAGACCCATTTGAGATTTGCTTTAGTTGCACAGTCTGTAACGCTGATGTTGGAGTTTATAATGTGTATCACAGTGGACATTGTAAGAGCATATACTGTAGTATTGTGTAGTGTGCAGTGTTTTTTCTGCAACAAGACCATATAATGTAGCAGTATTTAAGTTATCCCATGAACCCAGTGATTCAAACAGAATTCTGCAAATAATAATAATAATAATATTAATCATTTTGTCAAGGCATATGCAAGAAGCAGAAAGAATCAGCAAAATTACAACTTTTGTAAGGTTCTTGAACTGATCATGTGGGACATCACAAAAATGATTCAAACTGAAGCTTAAACTTGTGATATTTCCTCAAAATTGTTTGATTCTACACCAAAAACAAACTGTGAAACTAAATTATGTAAAAAAAAAAAAAAAAACCAAACAAACAAAAAAAAAAAACTCCTGGCTTCCAACAATTATGTGACAAAAATTTAGGAACTTTTCAACAGAACTGGACTGAACTGCTTTCAGTGTTTACACAGAGCAGATAGGAAACAAGTATGGAAACAGTAGTAATATATCTTTAGTGTGCAGAGCCACCATGTTTATCCATAATTTCTACTATTGATAGATTGTTAAACTAAATGCTGACAGGTTTCCAGAAGATACCCTCTATGTGATGTGGATACATGAAGGTTTTGTTTGCAGCGGTCAGAACACGGCGTGAGATTTTGTCTGGCAGTGTTGCATCCCATGTTTCTGCAGCAGAAAGTCCAGCTGGGCACCGAGGCTGGCGTGGCGGTGCCGGGTTGGCGGTGGACAGCAGGGTGGAGGAGCTCCAGCAACTCCCCTATGAGAGTCGAACTTGCTGGCTGGGTTTGTGGGGCTGCTGCAGCCAGTTCCAGCCCTGCACTCGACCACAGACCTCTTTGAGTGTGTGTGTTTGATGTGCATGGAAAACCAGTTTTAGGAATAGGTGTGTGTCCATTAGTTGCAGGCCTGGGGAGAGTTTAGGACATTCAAGCTCACTTTAGGGTGAAGGGAAGCAGATTGGAGGATCATAACTGGACACTGCAAACAGACATGCAAGCGCACATAAACACACACTCAGGGCCCTCTAAAGGGTAATTACTCTCCCCTGCTTCTGTTTAGTTCTTCTCCTTTTTGTGTGCGCTTGTATGCTTCTCATGCCAAGCACCCAGCCGCAGTCTTTCCTCTGGTGACCAACGGCGCTTGTGAAAAAGAAAAAGAAAAAAAAACTTGGAAAATCCCTGACATAAATTCTGGTGACTTGTTTCTCTCCGTTTGTCACTGCCCTTCCTTTTGAACAGTGGCCATCTTGGCTCTCTCTAACATGGCCTGCATCGTCACTGAGCTTGTCATCTGGATTGGCCACACTGCGGGGAAACTGTGCTAGTTAGTGTCCACCGCCAACCGCTTACTGCAGGCCTTTGGCCTTGTAGTAGAAGTGCTCGCTGGTGTGTGTTTTCTGGTTTTTCTGCATATCCTAGGTTAGCTGCATGGGTTATTAATCACAGCCAGCTCTCTAAGGGACCAAGCTAAGGTTGGGGGTGGGATGGAAAAAAAAGACCTGGTTTATTGTTTCTGGTTGAGACCACAAGGCAATATGGCATCGATGAGGATGAATATCACAGTGACCCGAAAGGCTTGTGTAGAGCTGC
The DNA here is from genome assembly GCF_022539595.1 of Amphiprion ocellaris. NCBI lineage: Eukaryota > Metazoa > Chordata > Actinopteri > Pomacentridae > Amphiprion > Amphiprion ocellaris. Next base: position 4,522,432 of record NC_072782.1, read on the forward strand.
ATTCAGCTACATTTGTCTGTTTACTGGTGCACTAGTGCAAACATTAAAGGAACACTCCACCTGTTTTATATGTTACAATCATTTTACTAGTCACAGTGGCCTACTTAAATATCCCAGTGTAATGAGTGTTTTTTTTAACCCTTTGATGCATAATATGGGTCAAAAGTGGCTCACATTCAATGGAAAATGGGTATCTCTTGACTCATGTTGTGCATCAAAGGGTTAAATCTAAGGCTGCCGTTGCTAACAGTGGTTATCATGTTTTTAACTAGACATGGACATTAACCTTCTGAACCCCAAAACTCACTGGTGGGTTTGACAGCCATATTGCCTTTTATTTAAAAAAAAAAAAAAAAAAAAAAAGCAAAAATCACACAAGTTCTCAGGGTCAGAAACTGTAAAAACAGAAAGAAAAATCTGCAGATTTCCACCTGTTTAAAGGTTCTTGAACTAAACACGTTATGCCACAAAAGAGATTCAAGTCAAAGCTTAAAATCGTGACATTTCATCAAAATCACTTTATTCTATATGTCTCTTTAGAAAAATATGCCAAAAATAAACTGTCTGCTACAACTAGATTCTGTAAAAAATCTAAACAATGTTCACATGTTGCTGCAAATGAGAAGACATTAGTGGCTCAGCTGCCATCAACAGTTACATGACTAAAATTCAGGAACTATTCCGCTGAACTGGGCTGAACTGCAGGCGCTGTATGGAAAGAAATTAAAAATTGATTGTGAAGTCACCATTTTTTCAAGTGTTAATACCACCTCTTGGCACTTTGAAAAAAAATGTTGATTCTCTTTATTTATTATTTAAAATGAATAAACAAAGAAAAACAACTTTCATTTGTTTATTTTTAAATTATTTTTGACATTTTAAGTGTACCATACTACACACGTGATGTTTTTGAATTCTCTTGACATCTAGTGGATGTTTTGCTGTTTACATAGAGGTGTGGGACTTCATATTGCAATGAGAAATCAGCCCACAGTGTATCAAAATGTGATGGGAGAAACTAGGGTTAAGACGGTTGCTGACATATAACCTTAAGTTTCTCCACAATACACACTTAAAACGATAAAAACTAGGTTGCATGCATTAAAAAGAAAAGCAGCATGCTGGGGTCCCTCCTCAAATGTGATGAAATAGCTTATTAAGAATATTGCTTTACTCCTAAAGCTGTAGAGGAGTCTGGTAGGGTGTAGATATGTTCTCTATCTGATATGAGCACTGAGTCTGCACTATGCATGCTAACTGCAGGTGGTTGTTTCAATAGTGATGGTCATTGTGATTCTGCTTTCAAGAGACAGATTGACAGACTGATCAATATGGAAGCAACGTGCTCTTTGTAAAGGTGCTGAGAGCTGCTTCAGTCATAAATGTGAGGTTCAGATAACAACAAACCTCATAAAGAAGATCGATTTAATGCCACGGTTTCAATCCAGGATGTTCAGGTAGTAATTTAATTATTGTAAAATTTTAGATGCTCTCTGTTAATGATGGCCCCCATGTCACATGTGTATAACTAAAAGCCAAGTGATGATTTTTTCTGGATTAAAGGGCCACAGAAACCTGTCTAGTCATGCAAACATTTAAGCTTTAATCTGCACTCTCTAGTCTGGGAATTAGAATCTGGATAACAATCAGATTACCATTATTTTTTCCCCCTCTTGTTACACAGCTCACACCACACCACATTATTACAGCACTAATGCATTGTGTCCTATATATCACCCTCAGGATTATCATCTCTCACAAACCAGCAGTGACGTCTGTGCATGTTGAACAGCTACACAGAAATGTTTCTACACCGAATTATGATCACGTGCTCAAGCTGCTCTTTAGACATTTAGAGTCTTTCACTACAGTGTGCAGATATTCCAGGTATTTCATCTCATTCATCCCCTAAAGCACGTCTCTTCTTCCCGATCACATCGCTGCCTTTTGCCATTTTACGCTGTTTCTTTATCTGCTCTCCAGCGATGCCTCATTCAAACAGCTGCTTCTGGTTTCCTTTGCTTGGAGCCAATTAGAGGTGCATCACCTCTCTGTCTTTGTTTCCGCGGGTTTTCCACCAGGCAAGGGGAAAAGCAGAGAGAGATCAAAGTCACGACCCGCCCTGCAGGAGCGAGCCGGCCTCGATCTGTAACTATGGAATAGAGGTTTACCTGCTGAATCCCTATGAACAGCACAATCAATGCCGACTGTCAGCAGCAGGCGTCCTTGTTACAGAGCAGTATAGACTGCCGGGACTATTCCCATGCGCATGCACGGCTCGTTCTATTTGAATCTCTGGCTTTTTGTTTTCTGTCTTGTCTTCTGGCTATTTGTCTGTTTTTCTGAATTTTTTGTCTATTTATCATGCACTCGTTGTATATATACCTTTAATTTATGTGGCTGAATCATAAACAGACTGTTAAAGGCTTGTAATTCTTTGGAAAATGGGTTTAGTTGACTGTAATAGAGTTGAAACCACAGTTTAGTATCAGTAGTACAGTGGAGGGTTGAGGGTTAGAAATTCCTAGAAATGTTGCTGTCTATTGTGTAATCTTCAAAAACAACGAAAATCTTTTTCAGATGGTTTGAAGTAAACATAGCTTAAAGAGTAAGACATTGAAAAAAATCACGCTTTAAAATGCTAGGAAACTTCATCCACCAGATTTTGTTAATTTCTACTGAGGACTGCTAGACGAAAATCTTTTTCAGATGGTTTGAAGTAAACATAGCTTAAAGAGTAAGACATTGAAAAAAATCACGCTTTAAAATGCTAGGAAACTTCATCCACCAGATTTTGTTAATTTCTATTGAGGACTGCTAGATTGTTTAGCAGATTTTAGCGAACTTTTACATCTGTGTTTGCATCCCGGCCTTTAGAATAGAAGATGTGCACATGCAACCACAGCTGGGCACAAATCCAGAAGAAAATTCTGACAAATCTGCAAAATTGTGGTTCATTACATATGTGGGAGTTTGCAGTCCAAAATGGGAACCACCTTGGTTTATTTCTTTTGCAAAAAGAAAACCACAGGAGTCATTGTTTCACTCCTGCAGGGACATAAAAGCGCCTGACGTTGTTTCCACCACAAAGCTAAAAGGCTGGAAAAGAGGGAGGAAGCACTTCAGAGCTTATTAGCTTTCTGTTGTTGCAGATGATGAAGAACAACAGGATGAGACACCTTGTCTCTTCCCTCCTGACAGGACTCATGCACTCACATAGTCTCTTTCAGAGTCGTAAATAGAGACGTACTTGATTTCTCTCTCTGCAGATGTGTTGGTTGGACTGTGGTTTGTTTCTTTATAAATAAGATGAGCTGTTGGAGACATTAACTGTCTAAATCCTTAAAGCTCTTCTTTCTTCTCTTTCACTTAGATCTTAACTTCATCACCCTCTGCCTTTTCACATTTCGTTCACTTTGTCTGTGTACCATCGCAATGGCTGCTTCTATTTATTACTGTTTGTAGGCAATTTTCCTCTTTCAATACAATACAATACGATTTGATCCAATACAGCGATACCATACGATCCTGGTGAAATTATCAGAGTACAGTGGATTTATAATCATAAAGTGACATTTCTTTCTCTATAAAACCATCTTCAACCAAGTATAGACACCACCTTGTAAAGAGTATTTAACAATATAATGGCAACATTTTTCATTTTGGCCTTTTGGCAGTTTACATGCATCATTAATATTATTTATTTGCTGATGATATAATCTGTAAGAAGTAATTTTTGTGTGTTTAACTGGCAAAAGCGAAGGTCTGCATTGACTAAAATTAAGTTGCCTAATTCTTCAAGATTTGGCAGAGTTAATTAGCCATAACTTCAATCTGTACAGTGATTTAAATGGATGACTTGTGTAAAAATTCACCTCTAGTACAGTTGTCATGAACAGGGAAATAGCTACAGAGACCAAAACCATTTTATGTACCAGACTGTAAACATGTTTATTCAACCTGTGAAGTTTGGCATTTTAACATGGGGCTCTATGCGGATTGACTCACTTTTGGAGCCACCCTCAAGTGGCCATTCAGGGAACTGCAGCTTTTGGTACTTTGGTGTAGCCTTAATTCTTCAGCCTCAGAGGTTGCTGCTTGGAGGAAATGAAGCTCAGTGTATTCGTATCAGCAGTAGCATTAGGATCATTCAACTTATATTTTGTTAGCTAAGAAAAAATACAATCTGTGGCCAAAAGACATTTGCGTCGGCTGAATGAGCTCCACTCAACTGCCCATTCTTTCCTCATTTTTGCATTAGCTGGGAGCTAGGACATGTCAGGCACTGCAAAGGCTGGCCACCACACTGAGCTTCAAAACAGCTGTTCAGGAAGTCTATGAGTGACTTCACAAAGCGTTCATCCTTCTTTATGTACAGTTGATTCAGGCGATGAGTTTGTAAACTTGGAGTGATTTCTTGGCTCTGTTTCTTTTCACAAAGAGGAAAATCCAGGTGAACTGAAATGCACTAATGCAAGTCATGTGAGAACATCACTTTGCTTGTTGGTCAGATTTCTCTGAGGCAGGAAAAAAAAAGTTTGTGCAGGAAGAAGGTCTTATCCTACAGTTTCATGTCCCAGAATGTGAAGTACTGTACACCTGGATACTGCATCTGTTTTGCTCAAACCTGCAGACTACGCTTGTAAGTTGGGTCGGATCAAGTTTGGTTTGTGTTCCAACTACAAAATGAAGTTCTCCGGAGATTGTTTGGCACTGGATGGAGGCCACCTCATAAGGATCTCAGAGTAGCTGTGTTGGTCTGTATCTAAGTGTAAGTACAGTGTTAATGTGCCTACATGATTTACACCCGTCAGTCCGATTTAACAGAACTAAAAAGCACAGGTGTGTAACCACCAGGAGGGAATCCAGGTGTTTTTATCAACCCGAAACAGCTCCAACATGGAACCTACTATACAAACCCAACCCCCAGTGCTAACTTCTAAACAGAGAAACACACACACACAAACACACACAACACAACAAAGAAGTCATTACAGCCAGCCAGTTCTTTTACCTTTCCGGTTACACTATGGGCTTTCTGCCTCCTTTGAGCCTGTCACTTCCCTCACTCTCTTTCTATTTCTGTGTGTCTGTCTTGTTCCTTTCCCTCAGGCTCTATTGGACTGTGTTTGCACTGGGTTGCTGGATGGCTTTGCTCAATAAATAGCAGTTGTTAAGGGCTGCCCAGGCTATTAGAGGTGGAGGTGTGTATCTGTGTGTGTTTTGGATGTCAGGGTGCCAACGTGCTGTGAGAGTAAGAGCTTCTTCTGAGGTGGCGACCGTGAGATGGCAAAACGAGGAAGCCACGCTATAAAAACACCACATTATCCAACTAATGAGCGAAGTGGCACTGGCTGTTGATCAGCTGGCTGCCTCGGTCTGGTGAGAGCCGTGAGCAGATCAGACACCAGAGGAATCCACAGTGCAATAATGACTGAAGCAGGATTTACAGTTTGTCTATTTGCTTAGGCGATAAACAGCATGTTTTTGGGCTCTTTTGAGCAGGAGAGTCAACACGTTCATGCACTTTTTGTCAGAATGAAAGCGTAAAGATGTGCTGTTGAAATACTGATCTGTTGAAAAGGAATGTTTGGAGATTTTTGTGCAGCTTTCAGGTCAGAAAAGGCGATAATCAAATGTACAGTTTGCATTGTTCTGTTTTTAATGATGATTGGTTGCATTTCGGTGTCATTATCGGACTTAGAAAAAGGGTTATGTCCATATTTTCGTAAACATCCACTACAACACAGCTTTCATGCATTCAGGTTAGACTCTGTAGATGGTATTTGGTGAATGAGCACACTGATGGGAAGCGTAGACACAAAGAAAATCCTTCAAACTGACTCTGCAGCGTGTCAAGCGATTTTGAGCAAGAGCAGAATCTGTCCGGTTTGAGGAGACACTTGTTAAATGTCCAAAAAAAAAAAACATGAGAAAAACCCAACATCTTAACAGATGTGAAGAGAAGCTTGATCTCCTTTCCCTCTGACTCTAGCTCCCTTTATTGTCTGTTATTTGTTGAGCCGCTGGTTGCAGTGGGGCTGGATAACTGTAGGCTCCTGGGGAAGATCAGATTTCATGTTGCGATCTCGCTCCCTCCCCTTCCCTCCATCTCTTCCCTGAATGCCCTTCGGTAACATCCCTCCTTCTGTGAAATCTCCTTTATGTCACTTAATATCCCTTTCTCTATCCCCCTGACCATTTCTCTCCCTTTCTCTTTCTCTCTCTCCCACTCAGTGCTGTTCAGCCTGGAGCTCACTAGACAGCATAAAGGCTGATTTTAAGCCCAATTTGGCCATGACAAGTGATTTTCAAGTTTGTGGAGAGACCGCACTTGTCTGCAGAAATACAGGACGATAGTCAGCGGACGTTATTTTTGGGATTTGAATATTTTTCTCTCAAACAGTCGTCATTCTACTAAATGTGTCCCTTTTGTAAACAGCTGAGTTCTGGATAAATCTGAATGTGATCCTGGGCAGGTTAACAGAAATGTGAATGGAAATCACTTATCTACAAAATCTGACATTAAATGTGTGATAGAGAGTCTTTTCACAGTTGGAATTTTAAAAGCCTTTTATCTGCAGCCGCATTGTCCCTATCCAGTCTTTCTATTGCAGTCCTTTTGTTAGTCCGCTTTTCTTCTGACAGGCGGCAGAATCCAAGCCAGCAGCTCTCGGCCCGATTCTCCTCCCACGTGGGAGCAAAATGGAGATGAGAAATCCAACTCTCCAGCTTCTACGGCTCAACCTGTGCAACCTCTACGTTGCAGATTCTCATAATGGCTTAACAATCACTCTGGATAGAGCAATTTTCTGGTTCGGCCTGGTTAGTCTGGAACAGAAACCTTGCGTAAATAGCTCTGACTGCAAGATAACAAGAGCATTCTGAAGGCGTGTGATGTTTGCACTGGGCTGCTACTTTGACTAAGAGTGATAAAAGGTCAAAACAGTGAAACGAAAATGAGACCAGGAGCTCCAGGAACAAGCCAAGCCAAACAAACTTAGCATGGAGCTTCATCTGACACTGTACTGACTGTATTAACCAAACAGAACTGAGTGACGGAGCCGTCTGTTAATGTAGCAGGAAGAGCGTATGAAGTGATTCCTCATGTGCTGCTTTGTTGTGGGATTTGGCGCTTCCTCTGCGGTGTCCACATGGTACCCACATGGTCAAATCAGTCGTTATATTCTTTATATTTATGTTTCTAGCTCCTTTTGCTCATTCTTTGTCAGCCCCAGCTTCTTTCTTTCCCTCTGCTTCCTATTTTTTATTATTTCTCCCTCTCTCTGAGTGCTCCAGTTTTACATATCATCCTGTGTCATTGTCACTGCAGCTCTCTCTCATTTGGCCCACTTTATAGACCTATAAATGGCAGAGCGCGCTCAGGGCAAAGCGGCCGTGATTGGCTTGGAGTGACAGCTCAAGAAGTATGTTCTGTGTTGCTTCTGGAAGGAGGACATACAGTAGCAGAATTGGTGCTATGTTTTTATGAGTGTGTGAGTGTGTCTGCTGTCTGACTGTATACATTAAACTTCAGGTTGTAGCAGTATAATGTAGACATTTCCCCACAGTGAACTTTATGCACGTCTCTGTTGTACATCTCTTCCCCTGCTCTGCCTTCTCCACACGAATCCATAAAAATGCAAATACAGGTATTTAGAAACAACCTTACACTCGCATACATTTGTAGAGCTGCAGAACCGCTAATTGACTGTTGATAAAAGGGTGTGTTCGTTCGCTCGCTCACACTCTGCCTCCCTCCCTCTTCCTTTTCTCTGTCATCCATTATTGATGCTGGAGCCCACTTGTTGCAAAACTAGAAACTGACTATCGTGACACTGGGTGTCTTGTTACCCATTCTCCACCCACCAGCCAGCCTAGCATCACTACAGATCTCCACTGGAACAAAGAATATGCTCACGTCTAGAGCTGCTGAATCAGCCTCATGATCCAGTCCTACAACAGCAGCACACCTGGAGCTACAACCAGTGATTAGTTTCATTACTGATTAATCTGCTGATTATCTTATCAAGTCCTCTTTTGTTCATAAATGTTGTGAAATAGTGGTTGTGGTGATGTCTTCAGTTTGCTTTTCTTTCTGACCAACAGTCCAAAAGGTTAAAGATTTTAAGTTGTTGCTATGTATGATAAGGAAAAACAGCAAAAAAGTCACATTTAAGAAGCTGAAACCAGACAATATTTGTTCTTTTAGCTGAAAAATGAAAGAAAGTAGTGCCAGTTTTACACTCTGTAACTCATAACTTTTACACAAAGTGTCATTTCATGGAGAAGAAAATCTTCACTGTTAGATCTGCTGACATCATTAGAGATGATGAATTTATGGTGTTCGTCTAATTTTAGGAACTTTCGGAGTATTTAAATTCAACTTTTCAGCTTTTCTTAAAGCTAGGAATTAGTTTGATACATTTTGTTACTGTCTTCATCTGAGGTTGGGTCAGAAACTCTGTAACAAGTCAAGAATTCTTAAACAAACTTTAAATAAAGAAAATATTTTTGTATGTGCTACTTATTAAATCTGTTCATTCAATCTACATTTTCAAGCTGCTTTTCCATACAGATGTTAAAAGGAAAATGCAACACAATACGTTTAACAGCCTTTAAACTAAAGCTGAATTGGAAGATTAAGTTTGCTAAAGGAGTGCAGGAACTCAGGCAACACAAATACACTCACTGGCTAAGAAAGAAAAATAAAAATGTTAGGAACACTTTCATATGTGTTGCAGTCCAGTAAACCCCCACCATCCGCTATGACCTTAAAATGTTTTTTACAGCATCAACAAAAACATAGCAGCATAAGTTGAAGCTTAGTGAAACAAGTATTTATGGCAGAGCTGTCTGTATGGAAAGTTCTTACCTCAACAATTTATTATGCAATGCATGTTATGTTACGCAATGTCATGTTTACCCTGCAAACAGGGGATCCTGTTCTTCCAGCGGCATCTTAAGAACTCCACATTTACGAGTGAAGAGCAAAATAACAGTGTAGCAGGCGAGCCATGACTCCAAACACTGCAGAACCTTTAAAGAAAGGTCCTGCTGTGAGTCACATAATGACTAAAGGTTATTGTACAGCTCACCACTGCATGAATGTGCATTTTTGTATTGGATGACTGTTTCTTGACCATCATCACTGAAAAGTCTACATACAGGAGGTTCAGAGTTTGGTAAAGTGTCTGGAAATACTTGGAGCAGCACATGATGGCCAAATACACACAGCAGTGTAAACAACTCGACAGTATTTAGGGCTATATGCTCAGTCACGTGCCTCCATCTGTCAGAGGAAATTTAGGTTGGTTACGTATCATGTGAGGCATATATGTAACTCACTAAAAGCTAGAAGAAGTCTGCTCTGTAGGTTTCACTAAACTGGGATGAAAATCACATCAATATAATACTGTTTCAGATTTATTGTCTTGTGCCTTTCAACTTCTGTTTTGTTTTTAGATCCAGAGGTAGAAAAGTTGTGGTCATAGTTTGAGAACAGTTTCTGATCAGTCATCTGCAGCCGCTGAGCAGCTGCAGTGTCATCACAAATGATTGACAGGATGTCGGTCGGCGCCTCCTCTCTGCAGTGGATTGGACGATGGCCAGAGGACAAGGTGTCTCAAGGAGTCCCTGTGTCACCAGAGAAGCTCATGCAAAGATAAACACAGCGCACCAAACCTCACACCCAGCTCTGTTTACTCTACACACACACTCCCTCCCGCTTCAGGCCTCGTCATGGGACCTTAAATGCACGGAAGACGTTGCTCTCTAGTTGTGTGTATCCTGCAAACACACACGTAACACTGCTAGCAACACTGTCTGATGTTCTTGGCTCTTTGAAAGCTTCTTCTCTCGTGTGCATTGTGTTATTGGGCACACGGGGACGCCACTCCCTGCTGCTGATGTGTGGGCGCAATTATGTTCTCGTATTTATCGCGTGTGCGCTTTTGGCAGCTCGCCTTGAGAGTGACTTTGAATTAAAAACAGAAATTGATCCATACGAGGACGCGCGGTGCCCACAGTCTGCTCTCTGGCCCAGAGGAAAGTGGAATAATTTTATTACTGTTGTACCACGCCGAGAGATATTCATAGCTCTATTGATTACTTAAGTGAATCCATGGTGAGGGCGCCCATCAGAAGACCTTTGTAAATCTTTCAGCAGAAGATAGCCAAACCTCTGTCAGAGGAAGATAACCCTGCACTGGATTGGTGGCAGTTAGGTGTCCATTGTTGCCTGGTGGTGACTCAGACTGTCCTTTACTCTGACAGGCTTTCACCTTCCTCAAGACTTTACTTCCAGCTACGATATTGCAGATGTTGCAAACCCAGTGAACAGTGAGCACTGAATGGTTTAGGACCTAAGTATATCAGTGACCTCCTTTTTATCATATGAACCATCCAGATCGCTGAGGTTCTCTGGGGCAGGTCGGCTCTCTGTCCCCAGAGTCAGAACCAAAAATGGAGAATCAGCTTTCAGTTTCTATGCTCCACATATCTGGAACAAACTTCCAGAAAATTGCAGGTCTGCTGAAACGCTCAGCTCATTTAAATCAAGGTTATAGACCAATTTATGTACTGTCGCCTTTGATGGACCGTCTTAAGACCAGCACTGCACTGTTATGCTATGTGTCCACTAGATGCGTTTTTCCCACTGCATCTGAAAATCGCCTTCTTGATGGGTGTGTACTTGAGGCCAGCTGGTGTTCAACTCCTGCCGACCTTCTTCTCCAACTATCCTGCCCCTGATTGGACAACCGCTTCGACTCGTTAGCTGTCTGCTCCTGGATTTCAAGCCGGACCAACATGGTGGCTTGGTCGCAAATTTTCTCTTTTATTATGAAAACAGTTCAGCGAAAAGTATTTCTGAAAGCATTTGAGGTGAGAAATAACCTGTGCAGCAGCTGAATCTGTCCTCATTTTAGTGCACCGACGGCTAGTTTTGACGTTTGACTAAAGTTTCGCGATGCGTCTGACTTCCACACGCCGCATCAAATTTGCATAAAGTAGAAGTCGGGTATACTTTATGCAAATGAGCTGCGGCCCGCTCCAGGGAGATGCACTGGATTGCAGAGTTTTAATTTCTTTGTTTTTATGATCATGAAATTCTATGTTGATTTTATTAAATTATGCATTATTTTTATGATTTTAATGTCTACCTTTTAAATCATCTTTATTTTTTTTCCAATTGTAAAGCACTTTGAATTGCCTTGTGCATGAATTGCACCCTATAAATAACCTTGCCTTGAGCAGTAATCTGCAGTAAATGTTACTCAGAGTAATAGTGCAATGTTTCAAGAAAAGCATCCGGCTACCTGCCATCTTTGCTCTGTTTTCTGAAGAGGGAGAACTTCCAGAAAACCGAACAGATGGCTTAACTGTGTGAAGAGACACACAGCGGAAACTTCCAGCGTTGTACACTGACACAATTAGCTGTAATGAATTGAGTCAGCTTGCCAAGGTAGCCTCAGTGAAAAATAGAACACAGACAGCAAGAGAGATGCACCTCTGGCACGTTGTGGAGTCTCGCTTCAAGGCCCGTGTTGTTCCAGTGAAGGAAACAGATGTTAGTTCTGTGAAACTATGTGTGTGTGTGCAGGATTGTGGATCAGAACCTTCATGTGCGTGTCTGTCTGAGTGTTTCAAAGACTCCAGAAGCCGCCTGCCCTCTATGCTGCATCTATAAATGTCTCTCCTCGTCTCATTCAGTGTGAGAAAACAGGAGCCCAGCTACTGATGATTGTGTAATTATCACTCACAGCTCCCACTCACAGCTTCACCGTTACCTTGGTTACATGCTATAAAGTACAGAACACAAGAGTGAACCCTGCCTTCTGTAATGTTACCTATTTCTGAATGAAAAAGAGAGATTTACATGTTGTTGGTCTCAAACAAACGAAACTCGTGAACACATGTTACAGGAGGGACTGATCAGCAGCTTGAGTAAATAAGAATGTGTGTGCACATGGAGGGGAAAGGTTCTTGTTAGCTCTGTTTAGCAGCTTTCAGCCTCTAGTCGATACTGTTTGTCCTGCTGTCAATTGGCCTGTCAGTTAGTCTGCTAATAGGAAAGTCATAGAAAAGCAGCGGCAGTGCATTACCTGTCAGTCACATGTGAACTGGGATTAAGAATAACAGCAGAAGCTCACCATGCATGTCATTCAGACGGACAAAGAAAACACGCGTGCTGGAAAGAGTCGTTCATGTGAAGAGGAAGTGCGAACCAGTCTGGCTCCGTCTACAATAAAACTGGCGTTTCCAGAAATACTGCAGGAGAATTACATCCCTCCTCCATCGGCTGGAGAGTTGATCAGAGTTACTAAATCTGTGAGCGTGTCTGTGTGCGTTAAAGACTGCAGCATGATTTGTGGGGGAAAACTTCACAGGGCGTCTGAGAAATCCACTGAGATATGAGAAGAAACTGCCCCGAAGCAGAGAGTATATTTTAGAATAATTGCAGTGTAGGTGATGTTTTATGTCGTGTTAATGTACTGTACTGTTTTTGGCCAGAGCACAAAGGATGATTTAAAATGCACGAGCTTGTAAGAGGCGATAATGGCTGTTTTTTTTTTTCCTCATGTGTTCTCTGCCTCCTGTCTGGATGCTTCTCTGTGTGTGTTTCTTCATGCCGCTGTACTTTTAAAATTCATGTCTCAGTTGAGGCTCTTATGTAAGTGAATTAGCCGGCGATGTAGCGTTTCATTTTTGATGTGCTGTGTTGGTGATCCGAAACCAGCTGGCTTCTGGCAGGAGGACGACTTTGGAAACCTTTTCAACTTTTCGTACTTCTCTACTTCTCTCCAGTGCTCTCCAAAATTCTGAATTTCTTATAGAAGCTCCTCAAAAGTCATGAATCTGGTGTTTACATACTTTTGGTCACATAGTGAAGTGCAAATCTTCTAAATGATAAAATTGAACCTTTGTAATCCTTTTTTTACTTGGATGACCTGGCCTTGTATTCCCTCTAAGTATTCTTCCAAATTCTAAGATTTTGGCAGTTTTTCTGCTCCTGTCACATTTTTTACTCACTTCGGGCTCATTATTCAGTGCAATATAAAATCCTCACTTCTATGGAACCAGCACAGCCCGAAGTAGAACTAGAAGTAGAGCAAACATCTATTCTGTGCAGTAAAACAAAATTCTATTGAGTTTAATCATAAAAAAGAAGGTTATTTTTGTTGTTACTTACTTTACAAAAATTGAAAAAGGGAGAATGTCCATTTTCTAAGTTCCTGCAAGTGTTCCAAATACTGCCGGAGAATAGTAATTCCATATACATAGATAGGAAGGACTGAGTGATTCGATTTTGGCAGTGATGTGGCTTATAGTCTGGATCCACAGATTTGTTAAAGATTTTTATGTCATTGCGAGACACCGACATGGCGTAACTGTAACCATGACAACAAGTGAACACTATGTCAGCTGCCTGCTGACGATGACATGATTGTGATCCTACTGCAAATCCACCGCTGCAGATTTATCGGGACTTATCAGGACTTATCCGTCAGAAATGATACAAGGAACACTTGATTAAATTGTGGGGGTGTTTCTGAGTCCCATCAGTTCCCGCCGCCCGCTACATATTTAGGTCACGTGATTCGGTATCCGTACATAACACACACATACATAACACACACCTGTGCTCACCGCAACATCGTTTTATTTGTGGGTACATCTATATTAAATGGCCACATTCTATGGTGCCGTGATTTCTGCCACAAATTTTTTCAAAATTGCAGCCGTTGGAAATGATACGTCTCAGCAGCCTTGCCGGAGTACTCTCTGAGTGCTTCTCTTGTTTTGGAAATTTTTAAAAAGACAATGTGCCTTTCAAACCTGCAGGTGGGTTTTGGAGTTCAGAGGGTTAAACATTTTATAAGGTCTATACAGCACTGAGCTAAGAGTAATCCCATCATCCCACCTTTCACAGATTCTGTAATTCAGTCACGTGTACGGCGCTGTGCACTTATGCACTCAAAAGACAAGGAAAGATACATTAAAGGTATCTTAAAGGTATCGCTGGTGGTCTGAAGGACAGGACACTTAACGCAGCACTTCTCAGAATGTCACTATTGAAAGTATCCGTCCATCAGACTCCGCAGCCGGTAGGTTTTAGAGCGTCAGAGGTTAAACTGTGTGTGAAAGTGGTTATATCCAGGTTTAAGGGTGTTAGCCTATTCCGGTGGATATATAGATATTGACTGTCTGATGCCTTTTTTAGTCCCAAGGCCAGACCTCTTGAGGAGAAAAAGCTTCCTGGCAGTAAAAAGCCATTATCTCTGTTCTCTCTGCAAAACAGAAAGGACCATTTCACTGCTCAGACTTATTTTTAACTCACTTTAGAGTGAATGCAGGGCAACATTTGAGTGAACATGAGAAGTACAGATTGTTAAATGCAATGTTAATTGGGCAGAGAACTAATTTTCATGAAAATATGAGGAAATACCAACATGTTCTAACTTAGAAAGAAAGTGCATTTTGTATGCAGGCTGGGGAAGTGTGTGCAGTTTTTACCCACATTCAGATGACTTTTTGGAACCAGATTGAACACATCATTGTAAAAAAATAGGCCAACTTGTTACCAAACAGTTGCTTAACAATCATTTGGACCTGTGTTTCTGGCCACCTGACAGTCCAACGTTCACTCTCTTTATGGTTTTGTTAGAAGTTTCCTGCAGGAAATCTCTTTAGCTGCTTAATGTTGTGTTGTTTTTACCAGATAATGCATTTGTCTGTCATTTGATGCTGAGCAGGTAAAGTACAGTGGGGGTTTTAAAGTTGAAAACCTTGTTACTGGGTGTGGCTGAAAACAATGCAGAGAGCCGTGACAGTGAACCAAAACCTTTAAATTACAAGCTGTCAGAGCAACAACATTGAGCTGAAACATGTTAAATCTCTGAGTGGAACCCGCAGATATTTCACTGTCAAGCAATAGCAGAGGAAAATGTTGGTTTTCTGTGAAAATGTGCAAACCTCACGAGTAGATCCCTTTTACCCAACTATTTACCAAGTCAAATCCCTTGTATGTGAAAATCTACTTAGCACTAAAACCTTTCTGATTCTGAAAATAAGACTCAGGTTGAGGAAAAACCGCACAGTCACTTTGCTGATTAAATTATCATTTTTTTGTTTATTTTAGCATCTTGTGGTGACTTCACTTTAGATAAAAAATAACATCTCATATCCCAAAGCCTATTAAAGTGAGCAGCAAAGCATATATTTGATATCATTCTGTGGATTTAAAGAATTTCATGGAGGTAATACCTCATCTGTTGTCGTTCTGTATATGGGTCAATATATAATTGAGGGACTTTTGAAGTCCACGGGATATATCTTGCATACATTTTCATTAAAAGTAAAACAAAAATAATGTGTTTATGTTCATTATGATTATGAATTTACAAATTCCATAATTATTTATTATGGAAACATCCATCCATTGTCTATACACCGCTTAATCCTCACTAGGGTCATGGAGGGGCTGGAGTCTATCCCAGCTGACTCAGGTGAAGGCAGGGGACACCCTAGACAGGTCACCAGTCTGTCACAGGGCTACATACAGAGACAAACAATCACTCTCACATTCACACCTACGGGCAATTTAGAATGATCAATTAACCTCAGCATATTTTTGGACTGTGGGAGGAAGCTGGAGTACCCGGAGAGAACCCACGCATGCACAGGGAGAACATGCAAACTCCATGCAGAAAGATCCCGGGAAAGCCGGGACGTGAACCAGGGACCTTCTAGCTGCAAGGCGAAAGTGCTAACCACTACACCACTGTGCAGCCCATTATGGAAACAATCACTTGTTCATAAAAAATGACTGGATATCACTAAAATGTCAACTAAATAACTGTACAAATTTAATGTTGTGTGCCATGTGATGTTTGGTTATAAGTGGTCATGTTGATTTTAGGCCTGAAAACAGCAAAAATGTCAACTATGATACCTGTCAACTATGTTACAAAAAGTCCCACAATTATATATTGACCCGTATGGCATATATATATATATATATATATATAGTATATGTGCATTAGTGTTTGTTATTGGAATGTGTTTGTGGTAAAGGCTGCACGGCAGCAGAGATGCTTCTATTCATGCTTTTTAGTCGTATGTTGGCAGTGATGCTATATTCTGACACTGATGTCAGCGTCACTCGTCTCTGTGAGGCTGATTCATGGCTCTTAAGTGGAACGTTTGACTGAAGGGACAGCAGGGCTGGGACATCTCATGTTGGTGTGTGTGTGGCTTCATGCTTGCTGAAATGAGAATGAAACTATTTTCAATCTGCTCGTGTCATTTCGAGGCGGGGAGCGAGAGGAAAAAGAGGGCAAATCGGATTTTTAAATAAACTCACCGGATGAGTAATGAAGAAAAGGGACGTAAAAGGTTTGTGACCATAAGAGCGACCGCCATGAGAACAAGTGCTGTGAAGTATTTTCAGACTGGAACAGCCCAACATAAGCACAATTAATTTTGCTCTGGAGGCAAAGCCTGTTAAAGCATATTTGAGACATGTACCATTTGGTGAGTCAAACTAAACAAGCCTGGGCCCCATATGGTTGTTAAAGACACGATCTGGGTGATGCAGGTACTAATTTGAATCCGAGTCGCATCTGTTGAAGTGCATTGGTGGGCCTTTTCATAGTCCTCCTCATGATTAAAGCAAGACTTGTCCTGTTTAAAACGCTGCTGTTTTTTTCTGTTCAAATGATACACGTTCAGGTTAATCAGAGCTTTTGTGTTTGACTATTTAGGTCAAGAAGAAATAATGTTAAATATGTATCAAACAGCCAATAAATAAAATACCAAGAATATATGAACATTAAATCAAGATGGATATGCATTTCAGAATTGTGAATAATACAATAACTTTATTAATTCCCGAAAGGAAATTCAATATATAGACTAGAATATGTAGACTTAATGCAAAAGAAACTTAAATTAGTGAATTTTTTAGTTTTTAGTTTTAATTTACAGTTCTTAATTTTTGAAATACACAAAAATGTCATTAAAATGACAAAAAATATGCCCTACAATTACATGTTCAATATAAAATAACATTAAAAACCATAAAAATTAATAACTATAAATTTTTCATTTATTTGTTTTTTACACAAAAAGGATTAAAAGTTAAAAGTTTGCACATTTATTGTAATTTAAAAGATTTTTCCTTTTTATTAATTAAAAAGATGAAACAGTTAAATTCAAGCTTAAGACTATAAAAACATTTATAGAACTGACTGTTATACAGAAAGGTTCTGTAATTTTACGTCCATATGTTTGTTAAATGGGTGATATTTAATATAATTGCAGCGGTTTTGACAAAAACAATGTTGAATTATTGTGTTATCAGTGTATAATAAACATTACTAATCTGTCAAAAATGCATTTTTTAAAATCATTTTATATATGCCGTCTATCTCATATGACATTTAGATTAAAATGTGTATATTTATTTTTAATTCTGGAAAAATAACTTATTTTTAAGAGATTATTTCCCATTATTTTCCACAATACTTTTGTTGTCCCAGCTGCCAGATTTTTTTTTTTTTTTTTTTTTACAGTGTAGCCTCAGCTGATCATAACTAAGTTCTCAAACAGTGGACAACACTGTACACTTCAGACCTTCAGAAAGGATGGAACTGTGTTGGTTAACTGATTTAAAAAAGAATTTGTGGACCTCAGACAGCTTGTCAGCTTCCCTGATATGGCTGAGAGACCTGTGTGCCGAGTTATTGATGGCTTCAATTAGAGCCCTTGTCTCCCCAGGAAGGCGCCCTCACCTTGCCATACCTGTTTATTATTTCTCCACGCCGGCTTTTTCTCCTGGGTAGCGTGGCTCTCCAGGCATGGAGATAAACAGAAAATGTTGCTGAGGAGACAGAAAAGCAAAAAGGCTGAGGTCGGCTGAAAGGTGTGAGAAAGGTTCTGTGTTTAACCGTCATGAGAATGATTTCTAACAAGTATGGAGCCAAAATACAGACAATATAGTACATTGTCTTGTCTCTATATATATATATGCAGGCTACAGTTCAAAAGTTTGGGGTCACTTAGAAATGTCCTTATTTTTGAAAGAAAGCAGTTTTTTTTTAAAAATTAAGATAACATTAAATGACTGATAAATCCAGTCTAGACATTGTTAATGTGGTAAATGACTATTATAGCTGGAAACGGCTGAAAATGGAAAGTTTCTTACCTTCTTTTTAAATCATACAACGCATGTAATCTTTATTTAAAAATCACAAGAATTACACCCTTTATGAAAGAAAGAATCTGTAAAAACTTCCCAGCAGTCTGTGAACCACTCGTACTGTTTCTTTGGAAAGGTTCTGCAAATCTATAGTTATACTTGTGATATTTCATCCAAAGCACTTTAGTCTACGTGTCTCTTTTAAAGGTTTGCTTATAAGATCTGCAGATCGTTTGCTGCAGTGATCGGAGGGACAGAAAAGGGAAAAGGCAACGCTGACGGAGACACAAAGAGGCGAAGACGAACTGAAGCACATGCTGCTTTCCCACGACCCTCCCTGTCTCTGCTGACGCTTCCTCCTCACACCTACAGCCTCACAGTTCTGGGTGACTTGCTGATCATTTCGGTGTGCACTTGGAGTATCACTGGTCCACTAACAGTAAAAAAAAGTGGGTCACTCCGGGGTCTTGTCCCGTCTTTTGGGGAGCTATTATTCATTCTCACTCGAGTGTGGCAAGGCCCCGTCATCCTTTGTGTCACGTCTCAATGGATAATGGTTTCCCCCTTTCTCTCTCTCCGTCCATCCGTCCGTCAACCACTGGTTGACTCAGTATTGCCTCAGGCTCATGGCCAAGGGCTCACAACTCCGTGCTAAAAGGTTACTTACTTTGGCCGCTGCAGCTGAAGAGGGTGTGAGATCATCCGACTGTTTAACCGAAGGCTCTGTCAACAGTGTCAATTTGTGTGTGTCCCAGTTGGCCTACATGTCTTTATTTTCCACTTTTGCTGCCATTAAGTGGTTGTAAGAGCGATAATGTTTTCATAATCAGGGTTCATCTCCTTTGTTTGTTCAAGAGTTGTGCTTTAATGCAGCTTTAAGATCCTTTTTTGTGCCCTTTCATGCCTTAACTGCAGAACATTCAGCTGACAGCTATAAATAAACAGTAATGCTACGTGTTGACTAGATGCAATTTCCCCCCATGTAAAGGCGTCGCATCTGAAAATCACCTGCTTGGTGGGCGTGTACTTAAGGTGTTTAACTCTTGTCGACCTTCTTCTCCAATTATCCTGCCTGCCCCTGATTGGACAAACGCATCGACTCGTTAGCTGTCTGCTCCTGGATTTCAAGCCAGACCAACATGGCGGCTCGGTCGCAGTTTTATTATGAAAACAGGTCAGTGAAAAGTGTTTCTGAAAGCATTTGAGGTGAGAAATAACCTGTGCAGCAGCTGAATCTGTCCTCGTTTTAGTTCACCGACCTCTAGTTTTTAGACGTTTAACGAAAGTTTGGCAATGTGTCGGACCTCCGCAAATTTGCATAAAGTAGAAGTCGAGTCTACTTTATGCAAATGAGCTGCGGCCCACTCCGGGAAGACGCACCAGATCACAGCTCGAAACGCTCCGCAACTGGACTAGCATGCAACGCAGTGCGTTTCACATAGACAATGAATGGGTTGCGGGAAATTGCTAGTGGACACGTACCTTTAACGCTACATAAAGCATCTTGGGAATCGGCTCTACATCCGTGTGCTACATCCTTAAAATGCTCCTTTAATGGAATAGTAATGGTTATTTGATATTATAACCGATATAATAATGTGAAACTTTAGAATACGACACGGTTTTTGTCTGTTCGTTTCTGTTGTGTCACATGACTGGTGACTTTCTTTCAGTTTACATGTAAAAAAAAGTCCACCTTAAGAGATTAAACGTATGGTGATGACATTAACCAAACAGGCCTATGATGCAGGAGACTGGAGTTTTCAGTTCCATGTGGGTTTTTTGTCTAACTTTACACTTTCCGTCACCGTTTACTTTCCATTTTCTGTTGCTTTTTCAGTTGCTTTTTGCTATTTTTACACTACAAACACTTATTTCAGTTTAGGCACCAAAACTGCTCGGTAAGGCTTAGGAAAACATCACAGTTTGGATTAAAATACACCCATAAAAATAGGAACCACAATGCTCTGGTTGTTTTCTAGGTTGCTATGGTGACGAGTCCCACCCCACAAATAGTCCCTAAAAAGACCGAAGGCATGTCACAATTTTACAGCCTTTTTTTTCATGTTAAACAATGTGCTGCGCTGCGGACCAATATAACCGTTACACATTTCTTGGTGACAGTCGGTGTGACAGAAGCCACTTGATTAAAAATGAGTCTTTTTGCTTTTGATACATTTTTACACTTTTAAATAAAACTTCTTTGTAAAGTTTTGCACTAAGATGAGATTTAAAACTAACCAGGGCTGCACTTTAGTTAGAAATAGTGTGATTAATGCATAGAAGTAACATAAACTGTCTGTTTCTTTCTCTCAGTAGCAAGTGCACAGAAGTAACTGTACTGTTTGTGTTGTTTTCATGCCAAGTGTGTGAGAATTCACAAGGAAACACGTGGCTACTTAACCAGATTAGCAAGACTTCAGCTTATTACAGCAACTTATTACCTATTTTTTCAGTTAATAGTCGCAATTTGAAACTTGGAAACTTGAAATCTTGGTGATTTATTGTGCTTTTTTCCTGCTGTAGTGGAAACTGTTGTGTGCACAGTTTCTCTTTGTAGCACTTTGAAACGGGAGTGTTGCTTACAAAACCCAGAGAATAAACACCGCTTGTCCTTAAACTTCTATCACTAATTTGGGTTAATTGTTTCCATGCACACAGTTGAACTGGAGCTTCCCTTTATGGATCTTTGAAGAGCCTGTCTGACAGTTGTGATCGCACACACACACACACGCACACACACAAGTCATTGTGCTTAAAGAGGTGTCTGACCCAGATCCTGCACACACACACACACACACACACACACACTGGCTGACTGGGAGGCTGCAGTGATCTCCCAACAGTAGCCTGGTGCGGATCTGTTTCTGCTTATTGTCAGCAGGACGAGGCTCCTGTCGTGTTGTATGAAGGTTGCTTCTGTTGGCAGACAGGAGGTGGAAGGAGCACATATAGCATGCTGAGGGATCAGTCAATAAGAAGTATGTATTGTGTAGATTTACAGTTGATTTCCTTAACACAAAACTCATTGTTTTTTGGTTTTCCATCATGACATTTAGCAGAGAGATAGAGATTCTGCCTTATTTAATGATCAGAGGAGGTCACGTCAGTCAGCTCGATTTAGGGACTTTGTGGCTCGTGGTAAAGGTGTCTAATGCACTTTTTTGCACGGGATTAGCATTTCCTGGGGATCTCTGGTTATTTGTGAAACGTCACTGTTAAAACCCTGTGTTGTAACTACGCTATTGTTAGGGTTTCGTTAGGTTTAGGCACAAAAACCACTTGGTTAGGTTTATGGAAAGCTTGTGGTTCCGGTAAAAATGATCACTTTTAACGTGGTATGTAGTCGTCATGGCAACAGTAAATATGTGAAAGCAGCAATGTGACTTGAGAACAGCGGGCAGCGTTGTCGGGATAACGGGCGTTTGTATTAAGCCTGTTGAAAGATAGGCCTAGAAAGATGTTTCTTACTGCATGCTGCTACACGTCATCCATCTCAATATCCTCCCAGATTTCCCTCTTCTTGTTGATCTGATTTTGCCGTTTTTGCTAATGCTCCATAGGCTCGTTATGTATAGGCCTACTCTTGCATTTGCATCTAAAATGCTGTCAATAATTTCCACCGCAGCTTCCATAATTCAACCAGGAACAAGACAGAAAAAGGTGTGCAATAAAAAAACGGCAACTAATATACCCCCCAATCACTGAAATGCAGATTCACACCGGACTAGTTTTGTAACAGGACGTCGGTGTTTGGCGAAATATGGTAGGTAATTTGCGGCAGAATTTTTACTTTACAAATTACAGACATGGTGCATTTGCACAGGATTAAGATCACAGACATCCTCCTAATTTATTATTACAAACCACCACTGGACCCAAGGTCATACTAATCCCGTGTGAATAGGGTTAAAATGTGTCTGTTTGTCTTTGTTATTGTGCTACAACTGATCACTGAGACATTGCAGTCATCTAGTGGTTTATTAGTCCATGGTACACATTTGGAAACAGATTATTCACAGCATAAGTGGCCACTTTACAACATGACATTTACCTCTAGATAGACATCAATCAGAATAGTTCTGTGACACATTTTTACACAAAGTCAGACAATGTGGAAAATAAAGATTTAATTCCAAGCTTGATCGTAAAACTTTACAGAGTCAGAAAGTTGTGAAGGGCTTCATGAAACATTACAATAATCATCCCTGTTGAAACATTCCAGCAGCCAGAGAGCAGACACATCAAATCTGTTTTTGTGGGTTGTGCTTCTTGTGTGTCTGATTGTGTGTTTGTGTGTGTGTAGGAGTAGCATTAGCTCAGACACAGTACATCTTATGACTCATTGTATCTGTCTGGTGATGGTTTATTTTACAGGCTTCAGTGGAGTTTAACCACATGGGTGTTGCTCATATGAAAACGCACAATAAACACTGTAAGCATATAGTCTGTGTGATGAATTGAAAGTATTTATTTGCAATAATCCGGAATAAACAGAGGAAATTAATGTGTACAGAAAGTAAAATATACGACTACATCTGCAGTGTGGGGCTGCACAGTGGGTCGGTGGTTAGCTTTGTCGCCTCACAGCTAGAAGATCCCTGGTTCATGTCCCGCCCTGGAATCTTTCTGCATGGAGTTTGCATGTTCTCCCTGTACATGTGTGGGTTTTCTCTGGGTTCTCCAGCTTCCTCCCACAGTCCAAAAACATGCTGAGGTTAATTGATTATAAGTTGTCCGTAGGTGTGAATGTGAGTGTGATTGTTTGTCCCTATATGGATGGATCATCCACTTCATATCTGCCTCAATGAGCAACAGAACATCAGTGGTGAACAGCTCCTATCCCTGCGCACCATCAGCAATTAGATTATTTAATTCTAAAGTAAACAGATGAGAACCCAGACAGTTGAATTTCCCTTCAGGGATTAATAAAGTTATTGTATTGTATTATCATTGTATTGGATATGTGTCCCTGTGATAGACTGGTGACCTGTCCAGGTGTCCCCTGCCTTCACCCTAAGTCAGCTGGGATAGACTCCAGCTCCCCACGACCCTAAGGAGGATTAAGCGGTGTACAGATAATGGATGGATCTATCTGCAGTATGGCATCATCTTGGATCACTGGTTGATTTTGAATTTGTTTGCAGTTTTCTTTTCATTTTCCTTCTTTGAATTTGCTTTGAAGTCTCATTTGTTTGATTGCAGCTTAAAAATAATGTGTAAATAGGGGGTCAATATATAATTGAGGGATTTTTGAAGTCCATGGGATATATCTTGCATACATTTTTATTAAAAGTAAAAAAAAAAAAAAACACCAAAAGTTGTCAAAAGCATGTCAGCAGGTTTACTACAATATCTTTATAAACAAATTTCAATTTCAATTTTACTCACTTATATATATAATATTTAGAAGAATCTTTGTGTAAAAATGCCATGTGGTGTTTGGTTATAGGCAGCCATGTTGATTTTAGGCCTGACAACAGCAAAAATGTCAACTATGATACAAAAAGTCCCTCAATTATGACTTGACCCTAGGGATGAAGTGGCTTAAAAAGAAAGAGTAACCTCTCCAGATGATTAGCAGTCAACTTACCTTAACAACAGAGAAATATAAAGTGGGATGTTTACTGTAAATGGCTTTTCCCTTGTGATTGTTTAGTTTTTGTGTGTTTGCAGGTTCTTTGACAGACTGTGTAATGTGACTGATAGCATCCTCTGTGGTCTGGGGACACTCTGCTGCTCCGTTTGCCACCCAGTGAGCCTCATCTACGAGTGCACACATGCTGCTGATGCTGTTTGTTCGAGCAGCGTGCTGATGTGAACACTCATTACAACAACAGTGCTGACTGTGGCTGAGTAATCCACAGGACAAATTCACATAAACAAAAACATACACGGTTAATCTCAGCAAACACACACACAGATACACGGCCACACATACAGCAAATGCAGAAAGTCCAATGCGTGCATGCACCACCTTCTTCTTCCTTCTTCTCTCCATCGTTCGGGCAGATTAGAGGAGTGAACAACGTCCACGGGGGAACAGTTGCATTTGTGGCTCTGCAGAGGAGAGCTTAGAACCTTCGGGAAACTGGAGCTTTAATTTGATTTCTGCTCTTGAGGTCACAGCTCTATTTTCAGCATATTCTCACTTTATTTTCATTGTCTGCACTGTACACTAGATGTGCTTTTTGGCTTATTGCCCACTTGAGCAAACAATTGGGTGAACTGATGCACGAATACACTGCAGAAACACTTGGCCTATAATTGAAAAAGCAGAAACATTTATCTGCTTTGTTTAGAAGAAGATGTTGCACAGATGTTTATGAAACATGATTGAAAATGGATGCATGTGAGAAGTTTTGCCATTTTTATGAGAATAAAATAAGCAGTTTTGCTCAAAAGTTTACTTGTGTTTCTTAAAATGAGTGACCAAATACTATTGTAGCAACATTTAGATGTCATATTAGCATTAGTTTGGAAAAAACGTGACTTATTGTACTGTGGGCTGAGAGCATGGTTGAAGTGTAGTGTCAGTCTGTAAAGTGTTTTCTGAGCCCCTTAAAAAGTCAAATAACAAATGTGACAAATTAAATAGCTGCAAGTTTTTCTCAGTGTTTTCATGAAGCTCTTTTCTGAGGCTCGTTGTGCTCGTTGGACAGCCTCCATCCGTCTCTTACTGAGCCGTGGGAGCAGGTTTGGTCACAAAAGGCCAAATATGTTAAAGCTAACCGAAAGTGCAAACAAAGTCTATGAGCGGAACAATAAATTTATGATATTTGATGATCTAATTCTGCATCACACAAAACACAACCGTGACGAATCCGAGGCAAGATCTGTGTTTTACCTCCAGCCTCGTGGAGAGAAGAGGCTAAAAATACTCTCCTGCTGTTGTGTCCTCTTCTCTCCTCCTCCTCCACTCAGCTCTGCTCCCCTGTGTGTTTGTGGATCTTGTTTGTTTACCTTCGTGCAACAATGTGTGGCTGTTTTCCGTTTGTTTCTGAGCCCTGCTGAAGTTTAAGTGCGTTTTTGTATTATTGTGACAGACATAAAGCGAATAAAGTGGAATTAGGTAGGTGGAAATTCAGTGAAAAGACAGCGAGCTTGAGTTCCATCTTTTGAACTGTGGAGTATCTCTGTTTTAGAATGTTAAAGACGATGAGATCAGGGTTTATTAGCTCCTATATAAATCATAAACGACAAGTTCCGTGCACATTTATGTAGAAGTATAGATTGTACTAAAGACAGATAGTTGGACAGAGTTTTTTGTTTAATCTGGGAGTTTAATCTGAAACAGGGCTGAGGAGAGGTGGATTTCTGGACTGTATCTGTGCTTACAATTAATTGAATATTAATGATGATTATGACTACCCCAAGTAAATGAACGTGATTTACTGCGATATTGACGTTCATGCTTTTAGAAGACTGCTGCATATCAAATCAAGACTGAGATGTTTTGGCTTCACCTTTCGTGCCGTTATGCAGGCAACCCTGCAGCGATACCCTGATACAAAAAGTCCAACAATTATACACTGACCCCACAAATGATTTGCACCCAGGTTAGTTTCTGCGTTACATCTACCTGCTAATCCAGCACTAAATACACTAACTTCCCTGTTTATGTTGCATTTCTGTCTGAATCTGACTACATCGAGGGTTTTTCGGATGAGAAGAGTTTGGATTCAAGGGCAGCAGGACATTTGAGGGTTTTTGTTGAGCTGTTTGCTGCACATCCCATATCTCACACACACTCATGGAGTGATGAGACAGGCTTGATTCATTGTCATACACCTCAGAGGGATGATGGCAAAAATGACTCCTTTGTTCCTCCACTTTAGTTCCACATGCTCTCTCTGTCTCTCTCTCTCTTTGTGCTCCCGACTGCTGCTTGCTTCTTCTTTTTGGGTCATATGGAGTTTAATGTTTCTGTATGTGAGGATGAAATTGGTAGAAAAATATGCACTTCTAGCTAAATGTGTGCTGGATGCGAATGCAGCGTTGCTAGAAGCCATTCATGCGTCCTTGCGGCGCATTCTGCTCTATATGAGGTCATGTTAGCGCAGGCTTCTCTCCTGCTTTGCCCTTGGTATGTAATAAGCATGTGGGACTGCGGCTGCTCGCTGCACATCTGTCTGGTGGTCGGGAAGCCGTGCAGTGCTGCTGTGCACCGTTTCCACCCACAGCTGCCCCACCCCCCACCTGCTCTGCCCTCCCAGTCACTTTGTACATGCACGCCAAAGGAGGTCCTTTCCACGGAGCTGGAGGACGCCCACGCTCCACGGGGAAATCTGCCTTTGTCTGAACGAGTGCAAGAACCTGCTGTGCCTTCGCCGTGTTTCCCCTTCGCTGACATTCATGTCCTGATGTACAGTGCTTGTGGAAACGCTTCGGGCGCTAAAACTAAAGCCAGAATTCTTCCAAATGAAATCCAGTGAATGGCTTCTATTTATCAGGTAGCTTCATACAAATCTCTGCCAATTCTGCATTTGGCACCGGTGCACAGTTTTTATTTAACATCTAGTTTGTTGTGAGAATTTGCCGCAGTTGGATTTAGGCTGCTTCAATGTCTTCTGCCTCATTGTGTAATTCTAGACTAGATGATGCTGAGATTAGAATAGTCTCAAAATCTTCAGTAAGCCTTGAAAAGAGCAAAAAAAGGAAGTAGGGTTGCAGCGATTAGTTGGCATAACTGATGACGCCAAGACTGAAAATGCTTCTAAAATGCTTCTATTCACAGACGATCTAATTGTTGAAAATGTCGGTTCAAGGAGGGTGTGACTTTTTTTTAGTGTAAATGTTTCCAAAGGCTTCGAAAGTATAAAAATACTTCAAATTATCATAAAAGTAAAAGGTGGTTTGTTCATTTCAAAATCTTAATAGAAGCAGCAGTGACAAATTACACGGGCACCTGAAGAGAAAACTACCAGAAAAGGCAAAACCGCCGTATATGTGTTCTCTCTTCAGCAATAGGAAGAGCTTTTCAATATCTTTTGTCCTTGTAGCTGCTAAATACACTTATAAAGCTCAAAATTAGAAAATAAGATGAACCGAAATTTATTTATTGATTATTTTTGGAGGGTAAAATTAACAAAAATCATTCAGATGAATTGACTCATTTGTATTTATTTTCCACTTATTGCTATTTTTACTAACAGCCCTCAAAAAAAGTAACCTTCATGTTTTACTTCACTTGTTCAGCGGCAGATTTTCATTCAGGGTCCCGGCTTTACGTCATTGTGGATTGTTTCATCAGTCTTTCTTCAAAAGAAGAAATGCCCCTCCAGTTTACAGTACTTATTGTTAGAGATTTAGGAGGTTTAAAGCCTCTACTGCATGGCTTTAAGTATGTTGTAATCATTCACAAAACTGCAGTGAAATATATCCATTGCTGCATCATCAGAATTGCTTCTCCGTTATCCATCATATCCAACCAAAGTATCTTTTATTGTCATATTTCCTGCTTTATAGCTGTTATACTATATAAAGCTTGCTTTTATATCACCCCCACTTACATAGATTTGTAATATTTAAGCTTTAACAAATCTTTCTTGCTTTGGTTTCACTTGCCGTCTCTCATTATAGTGCTTGTTTTTGAATTATTTGAGTCAAATTATTTGGTAAGTCAAGCAAAACCAACATGAGCTTTCTGATTCGCCTGCAGGAATGGAAGCTTTAAATGTGCTTATATGCTCCTCTAGTCTCTCCTAATGCACCGAAGTGAAATGACACCCGTGGGCGTACACCCATGCATACATATGAGGCTCTACAACCTGCGGTGCCTCGCTCTCCTCTGCTTGCAGTGTCCTGTTACATAAGCAGGCTAACGTTACCCTCGCTGGCCATGTAACTGGCACCTCAATATCAGTCATCACCCCAGAGAGAGAGATGAAAGGGGAGGAGAGCAACGAAATGATTAGTCGAAAGTTTGAGAGGAAGAGCTCCGACAGGCAGAAAGGTGTGACTGAAAGGGTAAGAAGAGAGTCGTTGTTTTAGTAGTAGCCTTACCGAATGACAGCTGCCCTCGTGGCCATGTTTGTAGTTTTCGGTGACAGCTTGTCGCCTTGATCTGCCTCAGTTAAAGCTCCACTTCTCCAATCTCTCAATTACCATCCAGCAGAGAAACACAGAAAAGACATTAATCCTCCAATCCGTGTCTCACATGCACTCCGGGCCTATCGGAGTGTTTCCTTTCTAAACGCATTCTTTTAACCCAAATTGAATATATCATTCGTCCCTCGAGGCGCCAGAGAAGAAAGACTCTAATTCATACAGCCTCCCTCACGTCTCTCTCTAAGTAGTTAATGCTTCTGAGAGGCTCCTATCTCCTCTCATCTCTCTCCTCGCTGGTTTTTTCTCACTAACTTTGTGTCAAGCTCCTGTTTCTTTCTCCATCTCAGGCTGTGTTCATGTTTTAGCACAAGAGCTCCTAATAATTTCTGTCCAGACGGTTTGTTTTATACTCCAAACTTGTTAATGGTGCCTTCATATGGTTAGTATCACATGATGCATTAAATGAACTCAGCTTTCTCCTGTTTCTAAACTTTAAATACATACAGGCGAAGGAGTCATGTCATCCCAAATGAAAATTACACTGATGTATTTCATACTAGGGGCTGACTGTTCTGTTTTTGTTTTTTCTCATGTCCAAACTTGTTATAAGGCTGTATGAGATCGATGGACTGATTGAAAGTCATGTTCTTCTCACTGTGGAATCTGTAACATTGACCAAACATTTTTCAAGGCTTTTTCCTCTGGAGTCTTGCTCTGCTTACATAACCTTCTGCACTATTCCAGCAGAGTGGTAGAGAGGGGGTTATTTAAAATGACTGTGTCATTATATATGTATGTGTGCCAGTTTGTGTCTGCGCGGCTATACTGTGCTTTGCTTCTGTTTAGAGACCGAGTAGTTAATCAATACAAAAAAAGAATCTGCAGCAATTTTGGTAAGTGAATAGTCATTAAAGTGCTTTTTATACCAAAAAAACCTGCTTTCAAACTCACTGATAGAAAGATTTGTTGCTTTTCTCTGTTTTTTAAATCATATTAACCCCATGAATCAGGGTGTTACATTCACTACCGTTCAAAAGTTTGGGCTCACTTAGAAATGTCCTTATTTTTGAAAGAAAAGCATTTTTTCAATGAAGACAACAATAAATGAACAATGTGTAGACTGTATTTATGATTCATGTGGTAAATGACTATTGTAGCTGGAAACAGCTGATTTTTAATGGAATATCTCCATAGGGGTACAGAGGAACATTTCCAGCAACCATCACTCCTGTGTTCTAATGCTACATTGTGTTAGCTAATGGTGTTGAAAGGCTCATTGATGATTAGAAAACCCTTACGCAGTTATGTTGGCACATGAATAAAAGTGGGAGTTTTCATGGAAAACATGAAATGGTCTCGGTGACCTCAGACTTTTGAAGAATAGTGTCTATATATATAAAATCCTGCACCTCTATGGAAACAACAACCACAGCCAGAAGTAGAGATAACTCCAGAATGTCTTCAGTGCAATTTGGTAGAGTTTTAATGCCATAAATATTCCTTTAAAGAAAAGAAAGAGAAAAGCTAATTGTTTATGATTTTACTTTTTTATTTTAAATGAAAAAGCCTGTTATCAATATGTAAAACAATTCAAAGTGCCTACATGTGTTACCAACACTGGAAAAACATGCGACTCCACATCTTATAGATAATTTACTGCTCACATTTTTAATTTGTTTCCATTGTTTTCCTCTGTGTGCTCTGTGTAAACACAGCCTGCAGTTCAACCCAGTGAAGCTGAAAAGTCCCTGGATTTTTTTCACGTTACTGTTGAGCCACTCATAACTTTTTATTTTCAAGGAGGAATGCAATTTTAGTTTTTTAAGTTAAGTTTTATGACTCCGCTGCACTTCACAGGCATGTAGTTCAAGGACCATCTGAAAGTTGAAAATCTGACGTTTCTTTCTGTTTTTGCAGTTTCTCTCTTTGAAAAATTGTGTCACTGTGGCAGTTTTTTTGTAAAGATAACACGCTCTTCAAAGCATGGTTTTGGTGTTCAGAGGGTTACACTGAATATTCATGGAGTTTGGACGAACAAAACAAGACATTTGAAGAAGTTACCTTGCACTTGTGACTGTGAACCTTTTCTTCTTTATTCTAGACGATTAATTGATTTATGAAAAAAATTATTTTCAATCACGAGTCGAAGTAATTGTTATTTGCAGCCCAGCTTCTGTTCATACTGGCAGGCATCTATTTGCATGCATTGTATAGTGCGCTAAACAAACATGAGTCATATACGTGCACTTCTTTTGTTCCCCTATGTTGAGCACATTTCCGACGTTCGCTTGCATTTATGTGTAGGTGTTGACTGTATATTGGGTTATTATGAGTCGTGTCCTTTCAGGGGAGCTATAGACTGCATTCGTTTCCAGAGGGAAGCAGAAAACCAGCACGCACACACACACACACGCATGCTTACACGGGTCTACCCAGAGTTTCAAGTGTCTCAATGCTTGGTCCTGTTGCCACGGAGACTGGACCTGGGTAAATACCTGGGAGGATTGGGGGAGTGAGGAGGTGAGGGAGGAGGCTTGCTTCAGTTAAACATGCCTGTTCATCGTATCACAATGCAGCTGTAAAGAGACTGTAAAATAGCATGCAGTAGGCTATTAACATCACAACTGTAACTGGAATGGTGGAAATCCATCATTCTTAAGACCTGAGAAATAATCCGTTGAATGTTTTTAAGTTTTAGAAGATAGTATTTTCCTGATTGACACAACATGCAATGTATGGAGTCAAATAGCAAACTGGTTCCTAATGACTAAGTCCCTCAGGACACTGTGGTGGAGCTGAGCCTTTAACCTTCAAGAGGCAGCAGCATCCAGACAGCCAGAGAAATGGAGATAATTGAAATGACTGCCTGTGTAGACTCTTTCTCATCCCCCCCAATTATTCACTGTCCTCATTTTGTGAGAACGTGCACGCGTGTTCACATGAAAAGAGAAGGTCTGCTGCAGGTTTTTGTGTTCGCTCTGATATCCTGAGAGTGTGTGTTTGATAGGGTATTGTGCGTGTGGAATTGAGGGTGAGGCTCGTATGTTGTAAGCATGTGTGGAGGTTTTAGAGCTGTCATGGGAATGTGTGAGTGCCGGATTCAGGTAATTGATGCTGGGACGCCTGAAACTGGCAGACAGTCAGACTGGCCTGGTGCCAGTTTAAAGAGTGGGGAGGAGAGGAAGGGGGGAGGAGGAGGAGATTAGAGCAGCACTGATACGCGCCGCAGAAATTCCATGGCAACCGGATTGGGTGAGAAATGCATTGAGTGGATGTAAAAATGACAGCTAACCTTATGCAGTTGCACACTTTCTGTTCCCTTCCTTCCTGAACAGACTCAATAATAGTCTAGTAAGCGTGATATCTTCATAAGCACGGTGCTATTTTTCAATCTATTTCTTCTCCAGATGTCAAGAAGCAAATGATAAGACAGGTTGATGCACGTTAGATCCATGTGTGCATAAGAAAGCAACATCAGTGTGCCACTGTTTGCTAATCTGAACACAAAAAAACTAGCCCTTCATTAGGTATTCACCTGGGATGCTTCTGGTTATACTTCCTAAGTAGCGTAAATAAAAGCCTTTTCTGTATCCTGACAGGTTACCTAATCAGAAATGAAATTCTCTTCCTGTTGGCTGTGGTAACCCAGGCAACGGTTCCCCTGGAGACAGGCTTTGGCAGATCTCTATGGTCCGTTTAGCAAAGTCCTAACGCGTGTCCCCCTGAACAGCTCCGGCATAAAGCAGCAGTTTATTGCCCTAAGCAGCGATGATGCTGCGGCTTGTGTTTGACCAGAGATTAGGCAGACTGGAGCCTTTTGTGCTCGTTCTGCTGTTTGCGGATGATAAGCGCCGCTGCAGGCCGTAACGTCTGAGCCGGGCTGCCGAGGGACAGAGGACAGGGTGAAAGTAAACTGAGGGGTGGCTTTTTTGGTTTGTTTTCAGGTTGGATTTATGAAACATACCATACGTGATTATTTGCTGATTTTCTTAATGCCACAAAGCGATGAAGCGGTGCTTTTCTAAAGGAGGTGTAGGGAATTCAGAAATGCATTTTTTTTTAGCTTGTTAGCTGATTTTTGCAGTACACTCAGTTCCACTTTTCAAAGTTCTCAACTCTTGTCCCCTTGGTTCCAGTTTTGAATGATCCCACTTCAAAAAAATCATGATATGGCAATAAATGTGTCACCTTTAAGTTTATTTTAGTTAAAATGCAGATAACTGCTTGCATTAGCTGTAAGAAGCTAAGTGCAGTGTATTATAGAGTGTCAGAGGTGCAGTTGTTTGGCACGCAGCAAGTTGTGAATGTTTGATTTAGTTTCTTGGAGACACGCTCAGCAGCAACGGGGAGGTAATATTACCTGCATTACAGGACTCGGGGGATTTTAATGAAGATGATGTGCTAAAAGGTGAAAAGGAGCCAAGAACACGTGCTCACTGAGTGCTGACCTACTGTACCAAGTGTATAAAATCACTGCATGTAATTCCAAGCAGCATGGAGGGAAGAACATTTGAACCAAATCCTTACTCTGCTAAGTATTTTATAGCGTAGTGGAGAGGAAAAGTGGGACTCAGGTTGGCACATTGTGGGTTATTTACAGTAAACTGATGGAGCTCCCGCCTCAGAATTTAATCAATACTGATTTATGTGTTTATATATAGCTTCATTTTTGTAAAGTCAACCAGCTGTAAATGCAGATTGCAGCTGGATGTTGCTTCTTTGGTTTCTACTGTGGTAGCAGACATGGAACTGACCGATCAGAGCGTGCAGGACATGATGCAAAATGTACTTCCTAAAATTACCTGATTTGTAATTTGGTCTATCTTGTCATTCCTTGAATTTTTATGACAATTTTAGCATCAGCCCTTATAAAGAGACGTTCCCAAATCCCGTCGCCTCTCCAGTAGGGAGTTATTTCTGTTGGCGTCCTTGTGGAAATGACCTTCTTCACCATCTGATGTTTGTATTCTAGCAGTTTCATGCCAGTTGCATGATAGAAATGTCATCAACATGCCCACTCGTTTTTCTGTGAATTCTCTGGACAATGATCTATTCACACATGCACCCCTTCAGACTGGTTTGGACATTCACGTTCCTACATACAGCCCCTCCAGGAGTTGTCCAGAAAGCTTAAAAATTAGACAAAAAAGTTACAAAGCGACAAAAAAATGGACAAACAACATAAGAAAAAAAAAAACGCAAAACGACAAGAACGAGGCGCAAAGCAATGCAAAAAGCAAAGCAAAAAATGACAAAAATGAGACACAGAATGACAAAAGCGAGAAAAAAATGACAAAAATGAGACAAACAAGATGAAACAAAACAAAAAAGAGACTTAAAATTGGACAAAAAAGTTACAAAGCAACAAAAAATGGACAAATGACAAAAATGAGACAAAAAAATATACAAATGACAGAAACAAGATAAAAAAGGACAAAAGCGAGAAACAAAATGACAAAAAAGTAGACAAACAGCACAAGCGAGACAAAAAAAACACAAAATGACAAAACAAAACAACACAGAAAACTAAACATAAAATTACAAAAATAAGACAAAAAAACACAAGCGAGACAAAAAGGAAACACAAAACAACAATAACCAGAAACAAAACGACAAAAACATGAGACGAATGACAAAAGTCAGACAAAAAAAGACAGAAAAACAACAAAAACAAAAGTACATCTTACAAAAATGAGACAAAATGAACAATGAGTAATCTAGTATTTTACTTTATGATCAAAATTTGTCATGGTCTCGAAATTATTTTAAATTTTTAGTGTTAACAAATTTACAATTTTCAGTTAATGTTTTCTCTGTAACTTTTACACTTTACAAAGTTGTCCCACGGGCCGGACTGTACCCTCTGGCGGGCCGATTTTGGCCTGCGGTCCGCATGTTTGACACCCCTGATCTATACCATAATCTAATAGAAATAAGAGTCACAACCACAGCATGTCATGGAAGAAGCACCTCCCCTGGGAAACTATCAAAGCACTTTAAATACTTGGTCTGTTGTTTTACAGTGAAACCATCCGAATAGTTGTTCAAAAGCCGTCGTTACATCATGAAATTATTACAATGAATTGCCATTAGACCTCTGCTGAACATCTGCTGGTCAGACACATAATCTATCTTTATTTGTGGCCTGTCATAGATTATTGCTCATTCATTTTTGCTAACTGTCAACGTGGCATCTCAAATCAAATCCAAACGACGCTTTGGATCAGCGCTTGTCACTGATAACTTAAAAGTGTCATCATGCATCAGATGTGGGAACAGCACGGAGGAATCACTCATTATGTTTTACTTCTGTTTTGACATGATGAGCTTCTTTCGCAGTGAATGAAATGAAACATGGGAAGAAAACTGTTTTTTTCCTATGCCTTATGTCAATACGGGCTCAAACAAAGCAAATCAGCTGTGGAGATTAGTTATGCTGATGTACGGCTACAAGCTTTGGGCTGAGATCAATAGTGAATAGAGTGATGAGCTTTAGAAAATGCAATGCGAATATAATTAGAGACTGCTGCTTATAAAATGCCAAGTATAAAGGAGTAACTGACTCTCAGCTTGTCTGTCGTGTATCATACCACCTGATTTACTCCACAGCAGCATGATACTCACATTTTATTCCTCTGTCAAGATTGCAGAAGTGATAGTGAGCCTATACATGTCTTTGATGCTTTCATTATTTCATGAAGTGAGCGTATTTTTAAGGGGAGGCTGGAAGCGTTGCCTATAGCTGATAAGGTCCACTGTGCATTTTCTAGCCGGTGGTTTTATTGATTGAAGTAGTAATATTGTTTGGTAATTGGATTTCAGCTCTCCTGCTGCAGTCCTGCACACATGAAGACACAGTAACACAAAACCCAGGTGACCTGTGTCACCGCTCCTCCAATGCGTTAACCTCTAACCTCTAGCCTTTGCTCTGCTGAGAGCTTTAAATGCCAGCAGCTTCCAGCAGCAGACACAAGGACACAGACACCTGTCACTGAACAATTATATTTTGTAATATTCAGATGTCACTTATTAGTCTGTGGACTCCCATTTTCAAGCCTTGAGTTTGGAATTGGACAGTGAGCCAATGATGTATTTGAGATTTGATAGTGGCCTGTCAATCACCAAGTAGCCCCACCGTAAAGGATATCCTGCTTTATCATTTCTTTTACTTAAATGGGACCAAAAAGGGACAAAAATTAACTTTGTACTGTATTAAATAGGACTTTAAACGAGAAACTGAGACCGGAAAGTCAGTTAGAAAAAGCTTACAGAGGTGACAGATCAAGTGAGGAGTAGGAACATTTTCTCATAGACATCTATAATACCAGACTTATTTCTCCCTGCTGGCCATTACAAACAATGCAGATTTATGGCACCTTTGTATTGGCTTCAATCTTAAGGCCTGGAGACTACATTAATTTTTCATATACAAGCTATAATTCCACTGTATAATCTTGTGTTGTCTTATTATGAACCACAATGGCAGCATGACAGCTTTAATCAACAAAATGATTAACATTCCAGTCTACCTTAGCTGTACTTTGTATTTAGTCCTAATCAGCCAATGTCAGTATTCTGCCACACAAAAGTAAGATAAATGGTTGGCCTGCCAAATAGCATCACGTTAACAGCTAGTTACCACTATATGGCAATAATATAACAAAATGAGTGCTACCATTTAAAAGCAACATGCTCATGAAGGATTTGTAACAAACCTATGGTAGATTTGGAAGACATTTGTCAAAACATTTTTGAATTGTTTGAATTTAAAAGTAATCCAATAAGTGCCCTTTAAAGGGTTAAAGCAGCGACAAATGCAGGAGATTAGCCAGAAGTACTTCAAGTTTGCCAAGAATCTAATGTGCACATGAAAATATGACCTTGCAACAAATTTGTATTGTTAAAGACTAACTACAAGAAGCCTAATATTCCTGGAAGAGTAGACTCTCAGTCTGTAACCAGAAACTCACCCAACCTGCACCGTCAGACTTCTGTTTACCAAACTGAAATCCTCCTTGTTGCTCGACATTTTCCAGGTAATGATGAAGTCATTTATACTGTTAAGGAGTATCTGAAGGCTTAAGATGTGACCTTTCATTAAGGGATAGCGAACTTTAAACATTGATGCATTAAGTGCATTGACGTTAAAGGAAGAATATATTGAACAATAATGCAAGAACAATCTTTCTCCTTTGATGTTTGCTAGTGAGGCCAAGAACTTTCTGAAGTATCCTAAGAGTGATGAGACAAGATAACTGTTTCTGGCTCAGTTGCTGCCTCCGTTTAAATGGTTTAGCTCCATGTTTTGTAGCATTTCCGGTCTTCAAAGCTCATCCAGACTTCATCCTGTTGTCTGTGAGAGGAGCTGTTTTGATCTTCTATTGTGGCTACACAAGAGGATTTTCATTATCTAAATTATCACTCAATGAACTCAACCAGGCTAAATAGTTTAAATCAAATTTGGTCTTGTTAGATGCCAACAGTGACCCCAAGTTTAACGGTTATTCAAACACAAATAAAACACATTTCTGTCACGTAGACACATTAGAGCATTTAAAACCCACACACTGCTTCTGATGAGCCACAGAGTGTTTCGCAGATAGCCGTAGAGATTTAAGTGCCAGCTTCAGTGTGGATAAATTAATGAGGATACTCTCCGCCCACACAGAAACACATGCAATCGCGGCGGCGCTCGTGATGCATTAAAGAGCATGTCAGAGGGCTGGAGATTTACCGCCGCGGCGAGATCGCAGACTGGCTCCAGCAAAGAGCAACTCGGAAAAGGAAATGAGAGCAGAGCAGACGGACGCAAGAAAAAGCAAGAGATGCTGAGGAAAGATTAGTGGATGGAAGTGTTGAAGAAGGAGCTCCTCTTTTGTGTAATGAAGAAAAGAGCAAAGTGGAGCGGAGATAAAAATCTATTATTGTGATTACTTTCGTCAGATGCAGAGAAACGGACAGTGCACTATAATAAACCCCCCTTTGCACCTTTTTGCTGAGTTACCAACCTAAGGGCTCACATTTCCTAGTTTTCATCAACCATCTTTGACAGAAGAAACTGCTTTCTAATGAGCATATACCAGAGCGGAGCTGGTGATTTAGCACACTGTATTATTAATCAGAGTCTCTGTGTGATTTTGCAGCAATTTGAACACTTATTTCCCACATTAGACTTAGGGGGTCAAAGTAATGAGTCTCTTTCCTCGTGACTTGTAGCAGCTGACGGAGTGAGACACGACAGGCGCTTATGGAATCAAAGGTTTGTCTGGCAGGAGTGTGTTTTTGTCGAGCATCGCGTCCACAGAGAGAGGCGGAGAGCGCTCGACTCGAAACTCTGGCGTGATGAAAGGAAACGTCGGCAAGAAGGAGGCGAGAGAGAGAGGAATAAGAATACTGTAGATTTGTAGCGGCTTGTACAGAGGAGGATGTAAAACACACAGCGCCGAGGGAGGCTGACAAAACACACAAGATAAGCTACGACAGACTTTGTGACTGGCTTTGTGATTGGTTGTGTAATCATCTTTGTGTCCGTGCCTTTGTCTCCACTGTAATTATGTTTATTTCTGTGTTGGGGTCATTTCATGCAACCCGACTGCCGTTCAACTTGTCTCCATGTCTGTTTTCATCCCTTGTTCTTTTCATCAGAACACTTTGTGTCGCGTTGCTGATGTCTTTTTTCACATATCGTACACCCGAATTATGACAGTGATGCAGCAACTCCTGCCAGCAAATCCTTCCAAACTTTATAAGGACGAGCCTTGAATTCAAATATGTAAAGTAGTGAAATTGGTTAAGACAATGATTGCTCACTAATTCAAATGTTAATTTCCAACAGTTCTGCTTGATTAATCCTTTAAAAAGAAGGAAAGTTCCAAACATTTGTCAGTTTCAGCTTACAATGTTTGGATTGGTTGCTTTTCTCCACTTTGTCTTTGGACTGTTGGAAATGACATGAATTTTTTATGATGACTTGTCACTATTTTCTGAAATCTTAATACGCTAGATGTTTTTTTCATCTATTGTTGTCCACTCCAAACCTAATTTTAGTTGATTAAGACACGCACTGGCACCAGACATCCTTTCATTAAAGTTTAGGGAAGTTTGATCATAATCTATGGCCGCTTCCTTCATGACGACCTGCAATAAGACTAAGAATAATGAACTGTACCTGTAATAATGAAGTGTCTGTACAATGTAGGTAATTTTGACTTATTCAATGTAGTATTTCTTTTAACTTACAAGAGCCCCTTCAGACATAATGTAAGAGATGATATAACGATAATAAGTTATGTTTGACATGATTTCATTTCAAAAAGTTAAGTGCTACACACAAGACTTCCCCTACCTCTTGGATTCCTAAACTTTTCTGCTCCTGACACTCAAAATAAAACAGCAGCTGTGTCATAGAAGAGGTGGAAGCTTACAAATGTTGAAAAAAAAACACCTAATACTCAAAATACAATCATTTATTATCGGCAAGGAACAGAATACATGAGAAATTGGTGTCTTAGTGCATAACTGGAAGCAGTAACATATAGATTAAAAAGTAATCGGTCCATCTAATTTCCCTGTATAAGCTGTAGTACTTGAACATGAACTGATCTGTACAGTTGTGTAGTGGGACCTTCATGGACCTCCATGGATGCTCAACCAGATTGGGCTCTTGGTCTTGTTCCTTGAGCCGCTCTTGAGCAGTTTTACGGTCTTGTTTGGAGAGGATGCTTGTCAAAGCTGCATCACATGAATGCCAGAACCCAGCATTCCCCAGCAGAACATTGGACTGTAGCAAGCTAATTAATGTTATTCGATTCAACTATCTTGGTTTTGACTCCTGTGGTGCTGGTGTACAGTATGTAGGATCAGCAGATTCACAAGTTATTTTATCTTTTGTAGACATAATGACTGAAATAATATCTCTAAATGTTTAAATTTTTTAGTCTGATTTCTGGAAATCGTCTTGCAACCTCCCCTCAGTGTCCTGCAAACGACTTGGTGGATTCCAAAGCCCACTTGGGGATTCGCTGCCCTACTTCACTGTAAGGTTCATTTTCAGTGTGCGTACACTGGAGGCTTATGGTTTCTACATCACACTTGTGCAAGTTTCATGCTGGAAAACAATCGACTACCAAAAGAGTTGTGATTGTCAGGAAATCAAGATGTCTTTGTCAAATCTGCACATACACCAAAGTCAACCATTCAAGTCAACTAAGAATCAGCTGTCAATATATAATTGAGGGACTTTTGAAGTCCATGGGATATATCTGGCACACATTTATATTTGAACTTTAAAAAAACTAATGTTTTATATGTTCATTATGATCATGTCTTTACAAATTCCATAATTACTTATGATGGAAACAATCACTTATTAATAAAAAATGATTGGATATCACTAAAATGTCAACTAAATAACCATCCGAATTTAATAACAACCACCTTCTAATTAGTTAAACAATAATAAAATGAGCTTATTCAAAAATTATTTTGATTGTGTTGTTTTTATTAAGTTGAGATAATCATGACAGATATTTCTTTTTTGGCAATATATCAAATTTTATATGGAAAATACCAAATTGTATCTGTGTCCCAGAAATCACATTCAACTAAGTTCCCCATTATAAAAACACCTCTCCAGGAAGTGTGTTAATTCCAGATCACATGACCTGCTCCACATGATGTCATTTCCTCCTGAAGAAAAGACTGGCCAGACTCCAAGGCTTTCTGAGTTATTTAATATAAAGTAGTCAACAGGTTTACTACAATATCTTTAGAAATAACTTTCAATTTCAATTTTACTCAATTGTATATATAATATTTAGAAGAATCTTTGTGTAAAAATGCCATGTGGTGTTTGGTTATAGGTGGTCATGTTGATTTTAGGCCTGAAAACAGCAAAAATATCAACTATGATACCTGTCAACTATGTTACAAAAAGTCTCGCAATTATATATTGGCCCATAGTCAAACTGCATTTTTGAGTGGAGAAGGTCTTTAAGTTGCTCGTAGCTGTGAAACAAACCACTTTAAATGATGTAATTAATGTCAACATTCCCTCTGTATTAAAGGGAAATCTGCTTACTGTCTGTTTTTGTACTTAAGTTGTTATTTTGGCTAAGAAATGTATGACACAGCCACAGGCGGTGCTGCAGGTGAAATAACTCATGAGTGATGTAAATCTGGCTCTCATATCTGACAGAATTTTTCTATGGAAACATACAGACATTTCAGAATGAGAAATAAAAAGCCTATAGCACCACTACATGCAAACATGAACACAAATATTCTCGTTCCTCTGCTCATCCTTTCATCCAGTGGTGTCGTTTCAGGCTATTTCCTCTGTGGAATTTGTCTTTCATTCCTCCATACGGAGACAAAGGGATGATTATATCACTGCAGGGGGCGCTGTTAGTTTTTAAAGGAACAGCGTTTCCAATTTGGCATTCGCTTCAGCTTTTTAACTGACACCGGCTGCTGCTTCTGCTGCTGCTGCTTCTGCTGCTGCTGCTGTTTGGTCGTTTCCACAGAGATTATCGATGCCGAGGCGAAGAGATTACCTCCAGCAAACAAATTGGTTTATTATGATTTCTCAACTGGAGTATGTTAATGAGTGGGGAAACAAGGAAATCACCAGAAGACAGACATCAGGCGGCTGTCACTGTTGGTTCAGTTGGTGAAATAGTATTCATAAGAAACTGACTGAAAGAAAGATGAGGAAAGTCATAGAATGCATGTGTGGTCCCTGTAGTTCTCTCAGAGGAGCCACTGATATACAAAAATAAATACATAAAATAAAAACAAGCTTCCAGGGACACATTGACTCTGCGGAGATGGATCTGTGTAGCCAAATACACACTGTGGTTCTTACGTGGAAATCAAGGCAGTCGTGTGTTTTACGACAGTTCTGTGAAGAATACCTCAAGGATTCATCTCTTTCTTCTGAGAGTCTTTTTTGCTTCTCCGCTCACATTGAATGCTTTCCATGAAGAATGCAAAATGCCCACTCTAGAGCAGCGTCTCCCGAGTCGCTGAAAGAAGCCACACATCCACATTTCTGTGTCTAAATTGCAGATATTCAGGAGTTTAAGAATAGAGCTATGTGCAATTTACGACACTACTTCTGCCCTCTAATGACAAGATACTGACATTTATCAAATTAACTGCTGTCAAGTGGCTGTACAAGTCGCGGGAGGATTACGGAAGGAAACGCTGCGCTCAAGTTCATTTGACGGCATGTCTGTCCCCTCCGGCGGTGCTGTAGCCGAGGCTTCACTTTAATTTCCACAGCTTTCCACTTTCACTCGTCTACCAGCCCCCTCTCTTCTGTGCTAAATTGTCTCTAAATTGGATATTTAGGGGATGGAGGAGCTCAGGGGAAGGGGTGCCCTCTCGGTTTCCTTTTCCTCACCACTGTACTCCATTCTGCTAGACTGCATTTATATATATTTAGCAGAAATGAGAATTGCAGCATTATTCAGCAGACCGAGATGCGCTTTATTTATCTCCAGCATCCAGAGTCGGGCTCTTCAATAAGCTTAGCACCTCCCAAATCCACTGTGGCCTGCTGGTGCACTGTATATGAATCAGATTTGGTGTGGGGCATTAAAACACATATTGTAGCCTAACATTAGCATCCTATAGGGCTGGGTGGGGCTTTAGGGTAGGTGTGTGAGTGTATTTGTGTGTTTGAGCTAGAGGTGGGGTTATATTGGCAGTGTTAGGATGACAGGCCTCTTCCCCAGGTCCAATAAAGGCGTCAGGAAGCCGGGGCAGATTTATGACTGCCATGCTGAGTGGAGCGCCTGATGGGGGATGGAAGGGCGGCTCACTATCCAGGATATCTTATGCCTCCTTTGAGAGTCACTCCCCTTCTCTCTTTAATTTCATGCCTCTCAGTCTGTTGCATTGATCTGTCCTCTCTCTTGATTGTTATTTTTCTTTCTTTTTGTACTCATTTTAAAAATTATTTCCATCTTAACAGTCTTTTTTCCCCCTGCTTCCACCCCTCCTCTTACTCCTCCACCACGCAGCAGCGCAGAGCTTTAGGCAACAATTGCTTCCTTTGTCTGACGGCCACAGCTCTCTTTATCTGGCATAAACTCAGACGAGCCTTTTAATTCCTTGTGTGTGTGAGAATGAGCGAGGCAAATAGATGGTTAGCTCGCTTTTGCGCTGTAACAGTATGTCAGGATGTTGTATACATCATGCTGTCAACTATATGGCACAGAGAATGAAAGCTGAGCAGCACCGAACAATAGAATAAAAGAGGAATGAATGGAGAGTAGCACAAGACAAAGAAGAGGGAAGAAGGGGGAAAAAACTACAAGTGGCTTCTCAGAATCACTTCTTTTGACAATAAGTCATGGATTGTATGTAGTATTGCTAAAAACAGAAACCAAAACTGCTAATAAGGTTCATCTGAAAGACTTGCTGTACTGAGAATCATTCAATTTGTCAATACTATTGCAGATAGAACATGAGAGGTTTAGTGCACTTAACTGTATAAGAAATAGTCTAGATAATATACAATATTATTAGAACAATTTGCGAAATAACACAGGCATTTGATGCTAAATTTCTGTACCTGTTCAGTACCTGAGTTTCTCACAAAAACACATGCATGATCCAGGCTCCAAAAGTGTCTTCCATCATAAACAGCACACATCAGCTGTAATCATTTAACAGGTAGCTTAACCAGCTTTCATATACAGGGTTCTATTATATAAGAATCTCCCCTTGACAGATCAGCGTCACACGACACACTGGTACCCTGATACCCCTGCCCTGCCTGGGATATTGTTTT
Source organism: Amphiprion ocellaris (assembly GCF_022539595.1). Lineage (NCBI taxonomy): Eukaryota > Metazoa > Chordata > Actinopteri > Pomacentridae > Amphiprion > Amphiprion ocellaris. The sequence goes on from NC_072782.1 coordinate 4,565,484, forward strand.
GGAAAAACCAACATGTTGCCATGGCAGCGGAGCCCCGGCTATTCCCAGTGTGATTGTAGTTTTCCACCTGCAGCAGGAAAAAGACCTGTTCCCCTCCCAAACACTGTTTCCATGCAGACATTTTAGTGGAATGCATGTGCATGTGTGCGTGTTTCATTTCTGTGGTTTGAAGCAGAGTTTGGTTGTTTGCTTTTGCCAATAGCTCCAGGAGGAAATCAATGGGTTGAATGTTTTTCTGAGAATAATATGAAGGGATACTTTGTGTCTGTGTGTTTATATATATATGAATGTATATGTGTTTGTCTGCGGGCAGAGGTGCTTTCTGTCATATTTTTAGTTTATTCTTTACCTCTGGGGGAGTTGTTTGGGATACAAGAAAGGAGTGGAAGGCGAGGCTGCTCAGAGGTCATGGATGAAGAGGCCAGCTGTGGTGGGCCACAAAAAAATGGAAATACAAGCGATCAGTTCACTAAAAGGAGAGAAAGATGAAAGCAGAGGCAGATAAGAGGAAAAAAACAAAGCGTGCAAAAGGCAGGCAGAGAGAAAGTGACTCAAGGCGGCGTTAGAAGCAGCGTCTGGGCCGAGATGAGGTCAGACATGGACAGACTGAAACCTTGTGTTAGACGACCACAGGCTATAGTGACCCATTAACTGACTTGTAAAACTCCATCCCTCCCCCACTGGAAACTGCAGGTCATGCACATACTCTGCATGTGCGGAAATCCGTTCTAGGTAATAATATGCTAAGATTGTTTGAAGACATTCCTCAAAAGACGCCGTTTACTCTTTATTTCATCCACTTTCACATCATTATTATTCATGATTGTGGTTTTAGGTGCTTCCCTTTTAACCAGGAGGTGGTAACCGGCTAAGATATTTGTTTGGATGCTCAATATGTTTGGCCTCGGGGCTGTGTGTGGCTGCTAAAGGCATTTAACACACACTAAATCATGCACACACACACAGTGTTTGTAGGAAAAGCATTTTTCCAAAGCAAGGCATGATTTAAAAAGAAATCTTACAGTTATCCTAGTGTTGTTAAGAAACAGCTGGAGGAATGATTTCTTTTAAACGTCAGCTTGAGATGTTATGCTTCCTAACATGAATACACAGAGGCGGGGTTGAAAAATACAAAAAGAAAAATAAGCCAGGATGGTACTTACATATTTCCCTCTTGGTGTTTTTCATATCCACACCCTGTATTTTCAGACAAGCAGTGAATCAGCTGCTAAAATGTGCTGCGTCCGTTGTCCTTTAAGCTATATGAACTCAGGAAATGCAGTAAAGATCGAAGGAGATGCAAGAAGGTGTTGAAATCACTAGAACATATTCAGCAGGAGTTGATGGAAGTTCTGAAATGCAGACAAAAAACAACACATGTGCTAGTGTTGCAGCCACGCAGCTCATGCTTTAGGACTAAAAATGAATGAAAACGAGTGTTACGCTGCTAAGTTTGGTCTGCTGAAAGCTTTGACATTGTGGGAAGAGACTTAGTGCCAAACGCACACATAGAGCCTCTGTGTTGTTGTTGTGCACCTGGCAGGACGCCACCGGTCGAGGCAGGCGTAGTGGGCAGCTCCCACCCACGAGCAGCAGTGAGTACGCCGAGCAACCGGTGGGTGGGCTGAAGGTCAGACGGGACACACTGGCATTGTTCTTTTCTATCACTTTGTCTCCTTTCCCCCCTCTCACTCCGTCGCCCGTGACTTTAACACCACATGTCTGTGTTTTCACAAAATGCAACGAAACGGAGACTAAAGCTGCCATAAAGGCACCAGAAAGTCTAATCAGATGTTGGCTGAATGTGTTTTAAAGCAACACAGCGCTCGTAATTGATGTCAAGTGAGAAGCAGTGTGTGTGTTTGTGTCTCGGAATGGTGCTGTAGCATGTTAATAGTCTGAGTCAGCACAGAGGAGGCCTGGCCAGCTCTCTGAGAAGCACGGCTCTGTTGAATGTAAGAGTGGGAGGAGATGAGCAAAAGGTCCTCTGTGACATTCAGCGATGCATTATGTCTTCCCCTCAGCTGTTACACACCACGTTCCCCGAACCGCTGACTGTATCGTCTCGTCCTGGAAAGACGGTTTTAACTCTCTGAAACATGTTTAGTAGAAGCCACGGCTTCAATGAAACGCATCACCTCACTGAGTGTGACGCTGTACACGAAGTCATTCTCACTCAGATTGTTTGCATGCCACTCAGTGACCTTTGTTTCTTGTACTTTCTGTCGCTCCCACCTCTCTTTGTAAAGGGCAACGCTCATGATCATAGGCAAAAGCACTTGGCGCTGGCAGAGCTGTTACTTTCCCACAGAGAGAGCGACAGCGCCCACCGTAGAAACGGGTCAGAGGGAGGTTGCTGAAAATTTCCCTCGAGATGCTGCACGCAGTGTTGAAATAATGTGAACCTTGAACCAGTTTCTGGCCGGCCTTTTCAAGTGAGCTTTCTGTTTTTGTGTGAATGCATGAACAAAGATGCAGGGGAAATTGTTTTTTGTGTGCCCCAGTTTCCAGAACTGCTTTAATTAGTGTTGGAAATTAACTCTGCAAGACTTGGCAATCTTCTGAGAGCATGAAGCCAATCAGGAAATGTAGTACATGATCCTGCTCAGTGTGCAGGAGGTTTGACTCTGCCTACCTGTGTCTGAACAGAGTGCCGAGCAGAAAGCTTCACAGTAAGCATGAATTTGGTGATGTAGAGATCAAAAGATGTCTTGGTGTTCCCTTATTGCTGATGTATTTGATGCAAAATGGGGTGTTGCAGCACAGAAATGCCAAACTGGTCTGCTGCAAACTGGTCTGGTGAAACAGAAACCTCTAAGTTGAAAGAAAAAGATGCAAACCTGAGTCTTGATTTTCTTCTTTGCAGATGGCCACTACACTGGGACCCCTCCGACATACGGTTACGATGCAGACCGAGCGGAGGAGCAGCGAAGGCATCACGACATCCTGCCGTATATCGACGACTCGCCATCATCTTCTCCCCACCTCAGCTCCAAGAGCCGTAGCAGCCGGGACACCCTGTCCTCTGGATCACTGGAGTCATCCAAGTCGGTCAGTGTGCCACTTCACTATGTCCTGTTGTTGTTTATCCATCCATACATCCATATATCCATCCATACATCCATCCATACATCCATCTTTAACACTTTCAACACTGGTTCAGACGTTATGCTATGTTTGTATTTTGTAGATATTTAGTAAAATATATCAGTTCTTTTGGAACATTTTACACTCAAATACTTGTATTATTTGTTAAAATAAACACAGATAAAACTGTTCAGACAAAAATATCTCAACGGCTGCCGAATGGATTGTCAAAAATCAGGTTTTTAAATTCAGTTTCCACCAAAACAAGGCTGTTTGAAGTTTGACAAAAAAAAAAAGGTGTTGAACCCTCTGAACACCAAAACCTCCCGTAAGTTTTAAAGGTGTATTTCATTGGAAAATATCACCAAAATGATGCCATCTACCCGTCAGAAACTGTAAGAAGAGAAATAATCTCCAGCTTCCCGATTGTCCTTGAACTGATCGTACGTTTCCTCGAGGAAAATTTACCAAATCTCAGTTTAAAATTAGAATAATTCATCAGTGGTGTTTCTCATTCACTGAATTCCATCCATCCATCCATCCATCCATCCATCCATCCATCCATCCATCCATCCATCCATCCATGGTTGACAGAAGGATGAAGCTTTTTTTGTGTTTGATCAATCGATCCATCCATCAATTCATTAGTTATCCCCGTTTGATCCTGTTGTGGGTTTCACTGGATGGAGCCTCTATTGTTGATCTTTTTGTTCATTGCATCTTCCACCTTTTCTCAAGTTTTCTTCCTTTTCTAGTCTTGCGTTGCATTGCATTCTGCCATAGAGGAAGAAATAAACACAGAAAATTAAAGACAGACTTATTTTTATCCCTTTAAATCAGTCACAGTCATCTTGGGCAATGTTAAGCCAAGGATGCAGCAACGTTGTTTCCTCAAAATAGTCACATTACAGTGACTAATTCACCTCAAGAACCATGCAGGCCTGCCTCATTGCAAGGTCCAAATATTCTGCAAAAGTTTAAATTTTAAAATGTCCATTTCTGCTTTAAGGTTGTTGTGCCATTGCAAGACCTTTGACCTGATTGCAGACCATGATTTGGGCTAATCTAGTCTTACAGCAGGCCTGCTCTGTCAAATAGCCATCAATTGAGAAATCACATCTGCTGTTTGAGAGGATTGATAAAGGACAATATCTCCTGCCTCATATCCCCAGAAGCAGTCATCCAGTAAAGAAACCCATCCACCTTATAGAGTCTGGCTTCTTCTCATCCCGGGTATTAGACAGAATTACCCATCACCTCCTTCACCACATCACTGCCTTCATCCTCTTACCCTCCCTTCCTTTGCTGTCTGTTGTCTGCGGAGAGAAAAGCAGTGATCTGTGACGTCTGCTCTTCAAAGGTTATCACGGAGAGGATACATACATGCACACAAACACACAACCCCAGAGTCAGCAAAGATACAACTGAGCACAGATACTACAGCCTCAGTTTATTTGAGTCTGTTTCTCATTTATTATTCACTCCATGGTTTCTACTGTATGTCATACGATTCTTTGACAGGTTATTGTTTGCTCCGGAGCCTTTGTATGTACCACATGAACATGTTGTAGCCATAGGTTCAATTAGGATAGAGGGGCATCATGGGAGAATATAATAGGCTAATGCTGCCTCTATCCACTGTGCCCTTGGAGGAAGTAATTGCATCAGCGGCCATGAGGCTGTATCAGTTACTCTGCCTCCTCAGTCTTTGCTCACTAGTGACTGAGTGTCTGTCAGTGTGATTGATGGCTGGAATCTGCCAATAAGTAATGTGTCCCACGACTGCAACCAGCCTTTGACCTGTGAGCTTTAACTCTCACTGATTTTAATTTATACACACAAACCTCCTACGAGTGCATCTTTTCTTTCCTCCCACAGACAAAAAATACATTTGTTGCAGAAAAGATTGCAGGGGCTTTGTTGGGCAAATGTTCATGCTTACAGGCACAATCCCTGAACAAACCCTAATGCTGCTTGGCTGAGGCTGGCAGAGGCGTCGTGTGATGGTCAGTTAAATATATTATGCAGCACTGCAACAATTATCCATCAACAAACTCCCCACGCGGCCAGACAGGCTTTCAATAACTGCCATCAAAATGGAGTTACCAGCGTCCTTGTCTTGCCCTTGTCCCAGCCCTCCTCAAACATCATCCCAGTCTGCTCCTCTAATTGATGAGTCAGAGCCCAGTCAAGCTCTGATTGGCTCAGTGGGAGCTGATGGTTTTATGATGTCACTGTGATGAGTCATCACCATACTGCTGATTTAATTTTTGTCAGTGACTCTTGCTCTCTCATAATCTGGCTCTTTCTTGCACTGGAGGAGGAGGAGGAGGAGAAGGAGTCATTGATTGGAAATCAACTGCAAATGTATGATGTTATTCTTCTTATGATATTCTAGTGTATTAAAAATGCAGTTAGAAATCATTGCATCAAAAATCTCTCCACTTTTTTCTGGCTGAGAATCAAATATATTATTTTTTCAGTAACTAATATGGCACTTTAATTTTTTGATGACAGACTCAGTTCTGCTTAGCATGGATGATGCAGCATTTCTGGAGAGATGTTCTGCTTTTCTTCAGAGACAGTTACTTTTTTAGCTGCTCTTTGCCTGAAGGGTTGCGTTGGTTTGCCTTTATCTTTAAAATACCCCAGAGCTGTTCTGTTCTGATTCAGGTCAGGAACATACTTGACCAAGTCATACTTTTCACTTTGTTCTCCTGTAGAAACTCTGGTGTGATTCTGGCAGTTGACTTTGGATCGTTATCATGATGGAGTATTCCTCTTCTGCCAAGATTCTGCTGAGAGTCATCTTCTCACCCAATAATTTGCAGCATTTTGGTATATCCACAGTTATTCGTGTTGCCATCTGTAAATGTCATCTCTCCAACAACTTTTACCTTCATGTAGCCCCATATTATGACAATTTTACCTCCGGCTTCACTGTTAGGACTGTGCACTCACTGTGTTAGTCTTGACCAGGTTCACACCAAACATGCTGGAGCCCATCGGAACCAAAAAAAAAACCAAACCTTGATCTCATTTGACCAAATATTATGCAAAAAGAGAGGTACACTGCCTAATTCACAACTCTATATTTAGCACACAGGCCAACGTTTCCCCACTGCTTTGTCTTTATGTCAAAACTGACAAAGGAAAAGTGACAAACGAGAAAACGTGGCATATCAGTCAGTTCTTTTATATCAAAGGGGGAACATTATGTCAGACACAAATCAAGCCTCTTTTAAAGCTGCGAGGATAAAAGGTGCAGGAGTCCAGCTGTATCTGTTAAGCCAGAAAACTTCAGTAATGCAGCATTGCCAAAGGGCTCCACTGTTAAAAGGAGCCAGTGTGCTTTTCTGTAATGCAGTGAGTTTATAATGGCACCACCTGAAGGAGAAGGAAGGATTTTTTGAATACTCCAGAACTTCAGTGATGCTGCTGAGTCACATGTACATAATGTCGGGCAATAGCAGTGGTGGTGTCAGTGATTACAGTTGTATTCACTTTTGTTGCTTTGAGTTTCTATTTTGGGGTCTGAGTTTTCAATATATTGTTTCTGAAGTATTTGGTTTTTACTATTCAGAAGAGGATTCTACTGTTCAACGAGGAAATACTACAGTTACTAAGAGGTGATACAGTTTTGAACATTTGACATTTAGGTGATATTGCACTGGGGCTTACTCACTTTTTTCATACTGTATATAATGTACTGTATATATAATGTCCTCGTGTACACTATGACACCTCGTAAATCAGTCAAGGAACACCATTCACTCACTGCCAGAAATGGAGCTCACTCCATTTACTTCACGCCAAGTAAAGAAGAATTCTCTTTTTTTTTTAAACGTTTATTCAGCTTTTCATGACTTTATTATATAGTTGTCAGTAGAGAGATGACAGGAAGCGATGGAGAGAGATACCAGAGAAACTGGGGATGTTGCGGTTAATGGTTTGTGCCTTAAACCCCAACGAGCCACCAAGGCATCCCCGGAATTCATTTTAGTTCATAAACCTCAGTATATTAAAACAGCTACATCCTCAACACTCTTTCTCCCTGCACCTTAAGGTCACAGCCTGATGAGTGAGGTAATTTCTTTTCCTGCTCAGTCAGCACTAAACCCCTAAATGACCAGCATCTGGAATTACATCTCCACTGATGGACTGCGTCGCGTCTTTAATGAATCTTCACTGCTCGCTCCTCGCAATCAAAGTCACGGCATGAAACCTCGCAGACACCGGCTCTGTCAACGTGTCCCACATCTGACGGAAATGCAGTTTAAATAAGCAGAAGTAATGCTGCATTTTAGAAACTACCCGTCCTTCTCCGGCAGCTCAGCATAATTCTGAGACAGCTCCATTTCATAGCAGACGTGGCGATAGGAAGCAATTACATTAGGCATTTCAGAAAGTGAGGGATGGCAGAACAGAAAGCTAAACCGATCAGAATATGAAAAATGAAAATTGAAAAGGGTTAGTAAAGTGTGGAATGGAGCGTGCGTTGCCATTTACTTCTCTTCTCTCCAACCTGGTTCTAAGGGGTTATATGAGCTGACAGTCTCCTGCACGCTATGGGGAAGAGAGAGATGGGGAATAACGTTATTACTGTCGCTGTTGTCCAGTCTCAGCCCCCTGAGCTGCAGCTGCTTGTCAAACACACACTTTTATTGTGCTGATTCTTGCGTTTCTCTACGGGAACATTATTTGTCCGTAAACAAATCAGGAGCAAATCAGAATTCCTAAATGTTGTTAGGTAGGGTTCCCGCTAAGAGATGCACGAGTTAAAAGTATACTGGTCATGAATACACAGACACACAAACCTACATCTACCCCAAGCAGAGAGAATGTGTTTTATTCTTACTTTTTTGATTACGGAAAATGCACCCAGACACCCCCTTTAGTCTGAGCCCAGAGATGGGCTCATTAGTTGCCACGGCGATGAATAAAAGATGATATGTCTGCAGAAGTAGGTACTTCCTCGGGGAGCCGTCTGGGGTCTGAAACGATGAATAAACACTTTATGTCTCCCGTCTGCTCGTTCAGTGAGATGTGGCTGGATGGTTAAAGTTCCCTCCTTGTGATTTTCTTTGAATGTTTCTCGATGCTTCAAATGGACCCTCATGTTTCTCATGTTACTTCACCAGCAGGCTTATTCGGCGAGGGTAAAGTCACATGCTGATACTTGTTGCTCTGCATGGATTTTCATTCATTTTTCATTATTTCACAAATATTCTGGGGGCTCAGTTGCTGCCCCAGGCGTTCCCCTTTTTAAGTCAGTGGAGACAAACAGAAAGCTGCTGTAGTGCAAAACATTACACTGAAGAAAAATCATCATTACATAACTTATTTACTACTAATAATTAGCCATATTAATATGCAACGAGAACTATTTTCCTCTGTGGTTGTGTTATGTCTATACATTAGGAGCAATTAGAGCTGTTTCTGCAGAAACCGATATTGTTCTATAGCTCAGATCCCCTGACAGCTCAGTGTGATGCATAATACATATCTGTCAGAATGATTCCTTTAACCTTCACTAAAGGAAGATGGAGAGAGGAAGATGAGAACCGATACATTAGAAACATCGACTGCTAAAAACAGGATATACAGTTAGAAAAAGAGGACAAAGTGCATCAATTTTGAATATCTCATTGTATTTCAGAATGAGTTCAATGTGTCTGTGCCCAGTTTCACCAAACCATGTTAATAAATAAAGCAGGGTTGCAATGATTAATCAATAAATGAATTAGCAGATTGACAGTAAAGTCATTTTGTTAGTCAATCAGGGTGTTCAAGCAAAAAGCTTCTCATTTTGTGAGGATTTGCCTTGTTTCAAATATAGATAGGACATTGTGGGAGCTGTTTTTCACAATTTTAGACATTTTATAGCACAAATAATTGAGAAAACAATAATCAGATTAATCAATAATGGAAGTAATAGAGTAATTTTTACTTTCCTGTACACAGTGACACTATGTCATTGGCTAAGAAGCTGAAATCGTAGTGCAAAGGGTAAAATTCTGGACACAAATGTCTTCCTCATGTCAAAATTCAACCAGGTCGACAATGCACAGAGCAGATTGTAATTAAAATTATAGTCATGTATCGTAATATTTGTAGTCCGATCAGTCAAGTTACTCAAGTTAAATCTAAAGTTCTGGTGTTGACAATGCGCTTATTTTTTGTTCTGACTAATCAGTAGAATTGTAGACAATCCACAGTGTGTTTAGCCCAGCAGCAACCATGCTGGTTAATGGACTCCTGTGTAATGGAGTCCATAATAATCCTGGAGCATTTTCCTAATCATCCGGACTATAACAATTCCAGCAGATCTGTGCTAGCATCTGCTCATGCAGTGGCCATGGAAACAGGTTTCAGACCCATTTACCCTTACATTTGAATGAATGCATGTACACCCACAGACATCCAGGTCCTCAAAGTGCATGTGTGCATGTAAATGCAACTCACAAGTGTGGTGTTTTATACAAGCATGTTGCTGACAATACGGTGCATAGCTTTAGGAGGGCAGGAGGTTTGGCAGATGCAGACACATGCAGGTAAACTCAAAAATAAATGATAAAATCAGTCATTTGTTAAGTTTAAGTGTAAAATATTTGCTTAACTTCTACTTTAGAAATAAATAAAGGTTAAGGGACAAAAGAAAAAAAAGAGCAAGCTGTCGATGTGGTTTTGTTTCAGACACGTTGTCCATCTCACATGATCAGTTTTGACCTTTCTTGAGGCCTTTTCACACTTTGAAGCCATATGATCTCTGTACAGACACGCTGTATATGGCAGTATTAGAATGTACTGTCAGAAAGATTTCCACACAGAATGAAGGGCAGGAGGTTTAATACACGACGAAACATGCAGATAAACTCAAAAAATAGCGATAAAAGCAATCATTTGGCGTCATTGTTACGTTAAATTGTAAAACATTCGCTGAGCTTATCCTTTAAAAACAAATGAAAGGTCAAAGAAGAAAGCAAAAAGCAGCAAGATGTCGATGCGCTTTTGTTTGGGACGCTTTGCCCATCTCACATGATCAGTTTTGACCTTTCTTTAGGCCTTTTCACACTCTGAAGCCATATGATCTCTGTACAGACACATGTATATGGCAGTATTAGTGTGTACTGTCAGATAAATGTCCACACAGAATGCAAACACACCTGACACGGCAGTTTCCTGTGGTATAGTTTGTGTCCTTTTCATTATGTCAGATGCCTCCTTTTCTGCCCTCTCTCTGCTCTTCTTCCCTCCTAATTACTCAGAATACCCTTTGTCTTTTTGCCGTCTCCATCTCTTCTTCTGCTCTCCTTTCTCTGTCATCCTCTGTCATTCTTCCTCCCTGTTTTCTGTCCTTCCTCCTCCTCACAGCCTGAGGGTCTGGATGCCTCCTTTTCCAATCTGGGCTGGTGTGTGTTTGTGCTTGACACTTACACACATTCTCTCACACATGCACATATTTATACCCCAACCTTTTTTTTCTCTACCATGGGAGACCCTGCCTGTTTGAATTATTTCAGAGTTCGTGGTTAAACAAGACAGCCCGAGGAATGTCTCTGTCTCTCTGCTTTCTTTCATGTCTGTGCTCCTCAGTGAGCTTTGACTGTGGCTGAAGGGAACGAGGAGGCAACCAGGGAGGATTTCTAGAAGTTTCATTTGTTGCTGTTTAATCTTTCAGGCTCTGGCGTTAACAAACAGCATTCCTGCAAGAGTTTCACATGCTCAGAGTAGAACTTGGAACCCTTCAATTTGAAACTCGCAAGCAAGCTTCATTAGAGATCTTTTTGCTCAGAATTTTCTTCATGACTCAGACAGAAAAGGATCAAACGCCTTTAAGTATGAAAACAGAAAATAAGCAAAGAAATGTGAGGTAGTATCACACAGGATTGGACTAATCAGTCCCTCCATGATTTCACAGGCGTTTTTCCAGATTGCTGTGGCCTAAAATGCCTGAATTTGCGTCAGCTTTTCCAAAAAAATTGCGATGTAAGTTGCGATATTTTAAGCGCATTTGTTGTGATGAAATTGCGGGAGACAGTGACAATTGCTAAAAAGTTGCATTTTTATGTTTCAACATTTTAATTGACAATATTTATTCCTAAACTAATTCTTCAGCACACTCCAACCCATTTCCACAAGCCGGTACACCACGGTGGGAAATTAGCAGCAGCCAGATACTGGTTTAACATGAAGTGGTTGGTAGATTTAAGGCACTAAATGATCATTTACTATTGAGTGAATCATATTTGGACATATCTGTCACTGGCTTAAAAAGTTAATTTCACATCCTGGCACACACGTGTTCACACACACACACACACACACACACACACACACACACACACACACACACACACACACACACACACACACACACACGCTCACAGCTTATCACGTCAATTAATTAATCTAACTTACCTTCATTCTTTCAGCAACAGATCTGGATGGAACAGCTTCTGTCACAGTGATTTGTCTGGTCTGTGGTCCGCTTGTTTCAGCCATTCTCCTAATATTTTTCGAGGTAGAAAAATGTTTGTCAATCGATGATTTTTGTTTGTATTCCACCACATTAGTGCACGGGTGTGAAACAGTTTACCTCCGCTTTGATGAAGAACATCAGGGAATTGTTTTTTGTCTTTAGCTGTAATTTTTGTTGGTAAATGAGAGACTTTAGAATCCAACATGTCTGCATCTTCAAATCATAAACAAGGAAGTGAATTCGGTGATTTACATGCATTATCTTTGCGCTGGGGACTGCTATGGTTGGTGGAACTCATGGGACACTGGCCAGAATTGCGGAAAAGTTGCAGTGATTAGACAAAATTGCAAGGTCGCACAGAATTCACAGACATAAGTTGAATTTGTGTTAATTGTTGCGATCGCAACATCGCAAATTCCTGGAGGGACTAATTAGTGTGTATATTAAAATGTTGAAGCTTTTTATTCTAATTCTAAAATGTGTATTTTACAGACTGAATGCGACCTGGAAAAAGGTTTGGAGATGAGGAAGTGGGTCCTGTCTGGGATCTTGGCCACCGAGGAAACATACCTCAGTCACCTGGAGGCGCTGCTGCTGGTGAGAACACACACAAATTACACACAGTACACACATATTATCCAATGTTATGATGTGTTGATTTACCAATTTATGATGCAGATGGGCTTTAATGAGAAGTTCCAGCACCAGTAGATTACATCTGGGAAATGAGACTGGAACATGATTTTGCTGTAAATTTAAGCAAACTCATAAAAAACACACTGACTTTTCCCAGGTTATACTAGCCCAGTGTAAACGATCACTAATAAAATCCATTTCACTCAAGGAATAGCTAACATTTTGTAGCCATATTACCCTAGAATTTCTTGAGCTTGATGTTTTTTTCTCTGCTTTCCCTTATACGAGCATCTTAGAGCGCTTTGTTTTGCTTTCATGGCATTCATCAACATTATTTCCAGCAAAAGTACACAGCTACAAACCCCAAAGCGCTGTCTTTTTCATAATTATATTTATAATAAATGTTGAAAACTGACATTGTTTTGACAGACAATTGTTTACACCAGAATGATGCTGCAATGTTTTTTATTTTTGTAGTCGTTAACCTACTTATCTACTTACTTATCTGCAAGTACATCACAAATAAGTTGTTCAATGATAGCTTCTGTTTTTACAGTTTCTTGTTGTGATAAATGGTGTGTTTTTGTTTTTTTTTTTTTTTAAAGATAACATGCCTTTAAAATGGGTTTTGGCCTTCAAGAAGGTTGAACATGACTGCTGTGATAATAAAGGGGTTTTAATTGTGAAAAAACTTGGAGTTATTTGGAGTTTTTCTGAACTTTAGGTCTACATATATGTCATCCACAAATCACCTCAGACATATTCATTTGAATCAAGGTAGCACTCCTACTTAAAAAAAAATTAATTGGGAGTTGTGTAGTTTAAGAAAACAATGATAAACTGACAAGCTGCCATTTAAATATGTAGTTATGTTAAGATGCTAAATGTAGAGAAAAGTTATAAGAACAGAAAACTCACTCAAGAATTTTTATCTAAGCATTACCTAACATGATAAGTTATCCCAGACCAAGTAAGACTGTAGCAGTAAAACCTGTCAGAGTACTGAAATGAACAAAGTGTGGCTCACTGGTGTGTTTTACTGCTCACAAGTCTCAAGTTTCTTTTGTTAAGAAGAAAAAGAAGCAGCTTGGTAGAAAATGCCAGAAAACCAAACGAATGAGAGACAGATGTAACCCGGCAAAAGGCAGTCATTGTGTACTTGAACATTCTAGTTACCTTCTGCATATAAAGCAGCCACATGTCCAAGAGTTCGCTGGACTGCTGTGTTCTGGATGTGAGTCATTTCAGCTAACATTCCTGTTAATGCAGCCATCGCTTTGTTCCCACTAATATGAATCAGAGTTCTCGCTTTACAGATACAGACAGATAATATTCTAACTGTAACAGAACCTTTTTATTGAGTTCCCATACAAAGACAGCCTGGAAGAACTCAACTCATCTGCCCTGTTTGCTCCTCTCAGCCCATGAAGCCTCTGAAGGCGGCCGCCACGACGTCACAGCCGGTGCTCACCGTGGCCCAGATAGAAACCATCTTCTTCAAAGTGCCTGAGCTGTACGAGATCCACAAGGATTTCTACGACGGACTTCTGCCTCGCGTCCAGCAGTGGAGTCACCACCAGAGAGTCGGGGACCTCTTCCAGAAACTGGTGAGGCTGCCCTGTTTTTACCTTTTGTGCAAAAGAAAGCCATGACTCAAAGGTTTTGGGTGTTTTGGGGTGGTAGTGTGTCAGTGTGTTTGTGCATGTGTGTACCCGTGACAGCATGAAAGCGCCCCTGGGTGCAACTGCCTGACAATACCCCTAATCAAAGTGACAACATCGGGCACCCGAAAACGTTGACAGTATTGGAAACGACATTCAGGGTTCAGCTACCTTTCTGACCTGTGGACGCAGAGCCAGAGCCGGAGTGACATTATTCATACTAATGTTGTTTCTTCAATCGGGAGGCTTTCAGGAGCAGAATTTGTTGGCTAAATTTGATAAAACAATAAAAAAACAAAAGGGAGATTTGATTTGTGTAGCGATGCGCTTCTTTTATTATTTTAAATTTGGACAAATTGAATCAGAATCATCCCTTTTCTGTCTGTTTCCAACTAAACAGATGCTCGCCTCTCTTTCTGTCCTGCAGTAGTTTCTGCCAAAGATGTCCAGGCCAAATGTGCACTGGGCCTATTTAATCATTTCCACAATGGGTCAATTAACCCACAATGATTCATTTGTTAATTCTCTCCCAAATACTGCTCCTCTCCCACTGGTGTCTCCCTCACCCTCACCCTCTCTCTCTCCTCCTCAGACTCACTTATGCTCTAACACACACTCATACACTCACACACTCACACATGCACACAAAAAGAGGTGCAGACGTGTTTCACAATTTCGCCTTTTTGCTTCAGGCAGCTGAGGCCATCACAGAACTGTGTGCTTTGTGTCTCCAAGAAGCTGCTATAAATAGGAGCCTCTCTCTCTCTCTTTCCCTCTCTCTCTCTCTTACACACACACACACACACACACACACACACACACACACACACACACACACACACACACACACACACACACACACACACACACACACACACACACACACACTCATTAACTTATCTCAGGAGTCTCACCCTTGAGGCTCGTCAAAGAAATTAGGTACTAATTTGTATCTTTTGCTGTCAGAAGCACATGAGAAAATCCTTTTTTTTTTTTTATCAGATGTTAGTAATTATCAAATTGTTTTACAGTTTTTTTCCCCCTTGTCTGTATTTGATTCCTTCCTCTCGGCCACATTAAGGCTTCCATCTAACAAAACTCGCCCACAGTCGGCCCCGTAAAAGATGCGATGACATCATTCTGATGTGGACAGTAAAGAAATATGGTGCGAACACAATGATTGTCGACTGAACAGGGAGAGAGTAACGCTGCACGGTTACTCTGGTGGTGTGACATCGTGAAAAAAAAAAAAAAAAGACAGTAGCACCTGGTGGAATGATGACTTCTCCATCAGTCGGACCTGTAAATTTGCAGGGCAAAGCTGAGTAGAGGTGAAATCTGAAGAAGATTGCACCAAAATGAGAAATACGTTTTTGTAATTATGATTTTTTATATTGATTACTGTAGATAGATGCTAAAGGGAGACGGTAAATGTGAGGAAAGAAAGCAGGTGAATGACCAGCTAGGATTTAAATGACAGACTCACTACTGACAAGACTTGACAGTCAAGTCGCCCCAGAAATACATCTTTCAATTTTCCTACCTCAAATGAACTGAAATTGGAAGATGGAGCAGCTATTTGCATATGCAGGTGCTAGTTTTTTTGGTCTGTTTATCCATTTTCTTTGTTTGGCTCAACCATTACGTCATCCAGTGCAGATATGTTTTTTTTTTCACTCTATATTTACAGTTTTTCTATCTGTCTTTGTCACTCCCCCCCCCCGACTATTACACACTGCTGCATCCACACACATGTTCGCAGAGGTTCAACCCTGCTCCATCCCTCTCTCCAGACAGTAGGTCGTAAAAGTCAGAAACAGAAGACGCTGAGCCGGCAAAAATGGTTGAAAAAAAACGGGGTGAAATGCTGAATGACAGCCGTTCCGTTAGGAGGAGGATGAGAGATTAGATGGGAGTCGAGGAGGTGATGCAGACAAGGACTCGGAGGGGGGGAGGAGCCGAGAGAGGATAGGAGTCAACTAGGCGGGTAGATTTAGGCTGCTGCAGGCCGTGATAGAGCTGTCTTAGCATGACTCTGAAATCTGCGAGGGGAGCTTAGGAATCATAAAACATCAGGACAAGGATGGTGGAGAAACGGAGAGAAAAGAGGAAGAGGCAAAGCGTCAATGACAGGTTATGAGCATGAGTGTTGGGGAGAAGCGTTTGAAGGCTGAAAATAGGGCAAAATCACACTTGGTGTTTCTGCTGCTTCTTAACACACACACTTCATACAGAGCGGCAAAGTGAAGGCTTTGGAGCACGAAGACAGACGAGCAGACTGATAGAGTGCCTTTGAGCATTGTTCTTCAAAGATGGAGGATCAAAAAAGCCTGATGGGACATTAATTGACCTTGATTCCCAGTATTTCACCTCAAAATTCCACATTGTCTGGTTTAACAGGCTACTTAACAAATGTCACATCTTGTTAAACTAAAATGAACATGTTGGACTGTTGGACATTATACATAATAAATAGAGTTGGACCAAAATGTTTTTTTTAGGGCCGATGCTGGTTACTGGTGCTCAAGAAAGACCAATATTTGGACCCAGTATACATTTAGTGTAATGTTTTAGCAGCATGTTATGGCAGTAATCTGTCATTCATAACTAGGCTCCTATAAATCTTTGATTAAATTGCTGATCAAGTATAATAGTCTTAGGAAAATTTGCAAGTTTTCAGAGTCCAAAACTGATGTCATCTTTCACTGTTCTGTCACTTTTATTGACCAGTGAGGCCCATATCATAAAATTATTGTTGTCCAGACTGTTTCTAACTTAGCTTCTAGCTGTTGGCATAGCGTAAGCCACTGTGAGAGATGCTAATTTCTGGGTTTTTGTGGCAACCGATTGTGTTCCTCGTTCATTTTTTTGCAGTTTCTGCTTGAGAGACATTTCTGAGACAACAGACAGAGAGGAGGCTGCATCAGACCTGAAGAACCTCATTTAAGTTATCAGTAATCAGCCAATAAAATCACCGATACTGATAATCAGAAAAATGCCAAAAATATCGGCTATCCCCGGAAATATCAGCATGACTTCATTGGCATTGTGAAGATGTTAACATGCTGGTGTTGAGCTCAAATTACCACAACGCAGCCCCTCACAGCTTCTATCGTTTAGTTATAAATGAAACTAAATCTGTGTGACTCCTCGGTAAGAACGCCTCACAAACCAAAACTAAACCCAGCCTTGTCCTGTAATGTCCCGAAACTCTGTCATGAGGCCGTTTTCTTAATGTTGTTTTCCGCTGTGGATTACACACACACACATACTCACACGGGACAAATCCTGAAGTGAGAAATCCCAACACCTAAGCAGTTTCTTTCATCACCCAAAGCCTTTTTTTTCCTGCTCTGATACTGTAGCTGCAGTTTGTAAGCCTCCATGCTGCTGTGGATGTGGCTGCCAGACATTCAGGCTCTCTGTTCTCGCCACAGTCTAACTGTCACGCTCTGAATGGCCTCTGCTGTGGTACAGATTGTGTGGCCAAGGGCAGGACACAGGATTGCAGGATTATGAAAACTGCTTTTCCCTCCTTGCCTCCTTCTTTTCCTCGCTTCTGTCTGGTGTGCAAATGTGTGTAAAGCAACATTTTGGAACCGTTCTGCTGCCTGGAGCCCGTCGGCATGTCAGTTGAGGACACTTATTTGCTAACAAAGGAGGCGCTTCTTTCGGTCCTGTGTTTCTTGTGTTTTCTCGGCGGCACATGACACGCAGACTCAGAGCTGTTGATGGTTTTTAGCACACACAAAGAGAGATCTGTCACACACTGTAATGACCGGCGAAACAGGCGCTAACAATGTTTTATAAAACTTGTGACCATACATTCCTCCCAGAATCGGTTTTCACACAACCAGCGATGGCAGAGATCATGGGGGTCACGTTAGGCAGGTCAGGGTCACATCTAAAAATAGGACATGAGAGGAGGAAAGAGCTCATTTAGAGACAAAAATAGTTAGTGGCTGACAGATGTGTAGAAGTCCTTTATTTGTAGAGGTTTAGGGTTGAAAATCTGATTAGAAAATGCTTCAGACGGTGCAAAAAAATTAATAATGGACAAAACAAAAAAAAGCAGGAAAATTTTTCAGTAAATAGAATCCATTGAGTCAAATATAAAGCTAAAAAAAAAGGAAAAAAATCAGCCACAAAACTCAATTAGAATTCTTAGCTCAGACTTCCTCTAGCAAGTTTTTTTTAGAACCTTAATGGATAAATCTAGTTTGTTGCAACTCGGCTCTTGTTTTTGTGGTTTTTGCCATCATTTCTAATCAGTGATAACCGCATTAGACGTAGTGATACACTGATTTATCATTTAAATTGCATCATTTTGAGATAATTGGCATTAGCCGATTCCCAGTGGATTGGCAAACAGGGTTATGATGCATTGATCCACGATGACTACTGAGGAAAATTTCAGTATTGTTAATTTATTGTATTATTTATCTGGCACAAAAAAAGCAATAACATGAAATCTACTAATATATCAGCTATTGGTCAGATTGCTCTTTAAATATTGCCTTTGGTCATTAAAAAACGCATATCGATCGACTCTTAGTTAAGTGCTAAAATCCTAGAATGAAGCAAAATTTGAAACTAGTAGTCAGATTATCGTACGCCTGACTTTCAACAAATCATCAGAGTTGCAAAAACTTCTGTGGAAAACTAACAAAGGCAGACCATAAAATTATTACCCAAGCTGCCCATTGTCGTCATCCATCCTACTAAACATCTACAAACTGACTTCCTGCTTCAACTTTGACCTGCTCTACTTATCATATGTGCACAGTATTTCTGCACTCACTTTACCTCCAGGTGAAGTTGCTTAAAAGATGAAGCTAAGCAGCTGTGTTGTTTACAACCTGTCTGATCATCTGACTGCTCAGTTCTTGTGCGTTCTGATCCCAGCAACAAGTACAGCGTGATCATAGCTGATACAGATAATGGCTAGAGCTGTGGGAGTATTGCCTCAGTTGTAATAAACCTGAACTGCCTGGACTCTGGAAAGGACAAAAGACATCTGTCCAAATTACTGAGGCTCTGCAGAAGCTCATAAGAGGCTAAAAGGTCTGAAATATAGCAACGTGCTGGATGATCAGAGCATTAAAGGTAATAATTCATGCTGAGTGCGCTCAGGTGAGAGGTGCTTCTGTGTATGGTTTTCCTTTTAGAGGTGGATGAGAGTGTGCGTCTCTCACCAGAACACACAAAGCCCGTCTCCACTGTACTCTCTCCTCCGCTGGCTTTTGTTCAGGAGAATTGATTGTCCTTTTGTTTGCCGCCGAGATGGATCGCAGCGCTGGCAGCCGACGTTCGCTGGAGTTTTATTCAGCCATCCAGCTTCCTAAATGTGCTTTCATAGCCTCCGTTACACCAATCATTAATTACTCGCCCCAGCACTGAGCAGGTCTTGGTGGTTGCTACGGCAACGGGCTGCGAGGACCACCGTGGTTACGCGTTATTGTCGTCTTTGCTGTCCTGGTTGTTTCATTCGATTGACTGCGTGTCATATACAGACACTCAGGCTCAGCTGACTGAGCTGAATCTTTTGTCTCGCCTATGAAATTTCAAGGATGGAACATCTCGCTTGTGCACTTTTTGCAGTTTGTTCATATTTGTAAATGTCGCTGCTGGGATTTTAGCTAAACTTTTCAGTTATATTCACTACTTAAACTGGAAGCTTGATAATAACAGTGCAGACAAAGATGTTTGTACTGACTGAGAGTGTGCTTACTTTGAGTTGGACGATTTCCCTGTCGCTCTGTCAGTATGAACAAGCATAATACTCAAATAATACACCTGTACAAATGCAATAAGATGAAATTAAGCTTACTTTAAAGGTCCCATATTATGAAAGTCCATTTTTTTGTAGATTTTTTTCTTTATTTATTTATTTTTGATTGCTGTACACATGGAGGTGAAAAATAAAAGCTGTTAAGCAGTAGTCGTCCAGCTCGAAGTGACGCAGAGATCGTATCCTTCCTGAAAGGGGCGGGAACAGCACCAGCTCATTGGTTTTTGCAGCAAAATAACCCACTTAGAACAGCCCTAAAAAAAAAAAAAAACTAAATAAAATTCAGTTTTATCTGTATAGTACAAAAAACAGACGTTATCTCCTGGAAGTAAAGGCCTTCCGATTTTGTATTACAGAGAGAAATCCAACAAAAATCCAGCTCTTCCCTTTTAGCAAGCTTTTTGGCAACAATGAAAAGAGAAAAACTTTCTTTTGATGGTGAGAAACCTCCAGCAGAACCAGGTTCAACTGCCTCGACCAGTCGGGGTGAGAGTTAAAGAGGAGATGCAGTTTTTTGTTGTGTGTGAAACAGCTTATCTTTTGAAGAGCAAAGTGAAATGTCATTCCTTTCAGCCGCCGAGGAATTCCACAGAATGTTTGTTTCTCCCTCGAGCAGGCGATGCACCATTTAGCCTCCAAAAAACAAACACTGAGCAGAGACGCTTACATTGTTTGAAGGATTCTGGGTAAATATTCATAGTTTAGGATTAATAGGCACCTCCTTACCAATATCTGACAGAGCAGATCCAAAGCTGACATGCATTTAAATATGACTAATCAGTTAATTAAGATGTGAACCTCACAGTCTTCCTGTTTCTGTGTCCCTCCTCTGCATCAGGCCAGCCAGCTGGGAGTTTACCGGGCGTTTGTGGACAACTATGAGCTGGCTGTGGAGACGGCCGAGAAGTGCTGCCAGGCCAACACACAGTTTGCTGAAATCTCTGAGGTAAGAAAAAATCTGAATTACCACAGAATTCTCCAGTTTAGTTCCACTATTTGTCCTGTGTTCTTTGATGTCTGAAGCGATGCTGTATGTAATTAAAATAAAAGCCAGTAAATGCTCAGCTGAACATTAATCATAGGGGGGATTCTGGCCAACGTTACGCTGAATTGTTTGTTGAGATTCCATAATTTCAGCCTTTACACTAACAGATTGTGTTAGGTTGTTATTCCAGCTTGCTGTAGTTTTTTATGTGCAGTTTCTGATGAAACATAACATTGTGCATAAACACTGCTTTGTGTTGCTATGTCACATTTACGCTGTTGTGATACTGGAAGTAACAAAGCAGTGTTGTGCTATTTCTGATATTTATGGATGATTGTAACAAGTCCTGTGCTTATTTATGATAAAAACGTCTACTTGGCTGCTGCTGTAAGTGTTGTAAGAGGTATTCAGTTCCTTTAATTAAGTAGAAGTATTTATGAAGCAGTTTAAAAATACCCAGATACACATAAAAATGTATGAAAAGTCTTCTGTTGTTATCCACCTGGCTGATATATTATTATATGCAATATAGGGATGTCCGATATTGACTTTTTTTGCCAATAACCGATATGCCGATATTGTCCAACTCTCAATTTCCGATTCTGATATCAACCGATACCACTATATGTGGGCTATTTAAATAATTTTAGGTAACATCACATCATGCCTAATTTTATTGTGATGTCCCATAGGATGCATTCTCAAATGCAACAAGGCCTTCAAAATGTAAACATTGTCTGTGCAAAATAAGAAAACTATTTCAACTTAAGTTATGGAAAAAATGCCGTATTTATGCCATATTTATTTTTCTTTAATTGTCTCAAACAACAGTTCACACTGTCCCTCTCTCCCTGCCTCCCTCCCTCTATGAGTCCATTAAATGCCGGCAAAATCCCAGCATAATTATCTTGGATTTGATGGTAGGCAAAAAAAACCCCAATAACGATATTGACCAATATTACATTTTTATGCTGATATCGGGCCGATAATATCGGTGGGCCGATATTATCAGAAATCCCTAATTATTTACAATGCAATAATAATACAATATTAGTAGCGAGGAGTCAGTGTGTCAGGAACATATTACTGTTGTAGCTGCTGCAATAGGAGCTAGTTTGAATGGCTTTCTAATCAGTTTTATATACAGGAATAGCAGATAATGATAATGATTAATGGGAAAGGAAAAAACAAAATTCTGATACATGTCCTTTTTTTTAGTTTTTTGGACTTCTTTAATCCTTGGTTTTCAGTGAGATATTGGATAATTTGAACATTTACTTAGGGAAAAGTCACTTTTTGGTGAAACTTTACTTTCATATACATCAGAAACCAAAAGCGTTGGAAACTACTGGTTTAATCTTTAACAATTTGTTGTATTTTTTAAAGCTTGCTGTATTATCAAATGTGTAAAATGTCAAATGAATGTAGTGGAGTGGAAATATGAAGTAACACGAAGTGGATGTCCTCAAGTAAAGTAAATGGACCTCAGTCTTGATAAATGTACTTTCCACAGCTGGACAGCTTGTGAGGGAATCTTCTCTTGACTGAAAATGACGAACTTGCAGCAGAGTTTAAAATTCTACATTATTAGTTTCTGAGAGGTGCTGAAAAGTCAGAGAGAATTTTGCAGCTGCTTAATAGTTTTGTCCCTGACGTACTGTACTTGCTAAACACACTCCCATTATTCAGTCGCACAGCTTTTATAATTTGCCTGCGCTTAAATTTTAATGTTCTGCTGAATATTTCTATACAAACACAGCCAGAAGCAATTTTGGTGTGTGTGTCTGTGTACTTGTATACATTGTTGTTCGTCTGCTGAACATTTTGTGTACATCATTTAAATGCAGAGAGTAGTGTACAACTCGGTCTCAACCCTAACCAAGCAAAATATGTACTTACCTCCAACAGGCTGTAGAACCAGGACTCTGTAATAGATTTAAACGTTTCAGTTTCCAGCTGGCTCAAAACAGTTTTTATCTTAGACAAGCTGGATGTGAAAAGGTTTGTATTCATGCCTCAAATCTAGTTTTGGAGGCTGATATAACAAATCTGACCCTGGTTTAATCTAATCTGCATCCCCAGCAGGGATACGTTCAGGCAATCTAACATGGAAGAGATCTGGGAGAGCTCTAACGGCATTATAGCTCACACATTTTGAGATTTTTCTCTTTGTGCAGCAGCCACAGTAATGGGTTCAGATGCAGCTTCTTAAAGGAAAAGTTGCGGGGGAGTTTTTAAAACTGCTTTATGTCCATTCAGAAAGAGCAAATGTTCACCTCTTTATTAAATAGCTGTACATTAGTGGGATATAAAATGAAACTCCGTGTCTGCCAAATAGTCTGCTGGCCAATTTTTCAGAGCTCCTGTACCCTTTCCTTCTCTTTTTTCAAGCATGTGGCAGTTTCTGATACATCATCAGTCTTTGTCTATGTTTTATGAGGTCTAGCAGTCGGCACTGAGGCTGGTATCTCCACGCGGGATGGGGAATTCATCATCGAGGGTTGTTAATGGCCTAAGTAATGATGCATGACTCTGAGCCATCTGAGCACGATGATGGGGGGAAAAGCTGCTGAGGATGGCATAATTAATTTGGAAGTGGATGACCTCAGAGATGGAGCAAAGATAATATCCTCACCATGTCTTCAAGTCGCTATTAATTGCACTGAACTGGGTTTTAAAGGTCTTTTTAAATGGTATTGCCCCTGTGTTTTGTATCCAAACAGAACCTGAAGGTGAGGAGCCCCAAAGACTGCAAGGAGACAGCCAAGAACTCTCTAGAGGGTCGGTTTGTTTTATTAAAATATAGCATAAATTTAAATGCACACTTACTGCATACAGTATTAATTCAGTTCTATAAAAACTCTTCTTTCCATCCTTTTTCATTTGCAGCTTTGCTCTATAAACCAGTGGACAGAGTGACTCGCAGCACATTGGTGCTTCACGTAAGTAAAAGAGAGAATGCAAGCTCAGCGATTCTGCATAATAATGTCACAAATTACTTCTATTGTGTTTTAGAAACTGCCACAATTACTGACAAATTAACCCAAGAAGGCATGACATGAGAACAAATAATACTGGTTTGTTTGCCAAAAGTTTTCAGACCATAAAATTTAATCGCATTTTTTATTTGAGGCATTTTTTCCTGCATGCCATGCCTAATGCTGTTGAATATTTTTGCAGATTACAGTTTATATACAGTATGTGACCTTTTTTATTTTCTTATGGGATGTGTATATTTGTTTGAGGATCGTTTTCTATCTTCTTGCAGCAACACGATGTTTATTTTGTGGTTGGCTGCAGATGATTAAAGATCAAACCTTTACTGCAGGGAGTCTGGCTGTCTCTATATTTCATTTTAACATTTACTCTGCAGACTCAGGGCCGGGTTTATTGCACCTATGAAAATGTAATAACCTTGAGCAACTCTCCAAAAAGATGTCTGATTGTGTTATACATTTTCTCGACTACTTTTTATGCACAGGATGACTGAACAGTTTGTAAACTTAATGTACGATGCTGTAGCTATTGACTTGAATGTGTGCACATGTTTATATGTGTGTTTTTGCTGGGATGTTTTTGCTTTTGCGTCTTTAATATTTCTTCATCTGCTGCTAGGACTTGCTGAAACACACGCCCACCAGCCACCCGGACCACCCGCTCCTGCAGGACGCCTTGCGGATCTCCCAGAACTTTCTGTCCAGCATCAACGAGGAGACGACGCCCCGGCGCCAGTCCATGACTGTCAAGAAGGGAGAGGTGAGTGTTATGTGAAAAATTTACCCATGACTGATGGATACTAATCTCTGAACCTTGCACAGTTTCTGGGCGTTTTTTGCTACTGTCACATTTTTATTCTTTTTGTTATGGAAATCGCACCATGCTAAAGTCATAATGTCTTCTGTGCAGTATGGAACAGGATTAATACCATAAATCATAAAAGAGAAAAACATGTTGAATTTCGTAATATGTCTGTTTTACAGGCCTGTTGGAAAATTGAACAAATCTTCATGTTTTTACAGTTTCTAGCTGTGAAATATTATGTAATGTTTGTAGTTTTTACAGCAATAACATGATTTAGGGGCTAAAAGCAATGAAACTGCTAATTAGCAGTATAATATAGCATGTAGTTGACAAATGAAATTCAGTTTTCAGAATTTGCTCTTTTGTTTTTGCACTGTGCTATTAACTGTCACAACATCTTTACTGTATTTAAATGCTTTTATTTTAGTTTATTTCTGACAGTGTGACTCTTAAATGGAGCAGATATTAATGCATGAATGCACAACTCATGCAGAAACACCCAAAACTGCAATCATCCCCTTAATGAAGCTAATCTAACTTTCACTTTCTAAACACTTTTATGATTGAACTTTAAAGGAAACAGCTTTGATATGATTTTGACAATCAGATTAGAATTTGACTTAACTGAAATTATGCTCTACTTGGATTGAAGGGTTTTAAGTCCCTCATTCCAGCTCTGATGATCACCACTTTGTTGTGCATGATGATGTCATGACCCCGCCCTCTAAATAACCTTCAAGTCGGAGCCAAATGAGTGTACGGGGGCCGCCAATCTGCAGCCTAAAGCAGAGCCCATGTCCTTATATGGTCATGGCAGGGTTGCAGCTGATTCTGCGTTTGCTCTGCATCTCCCCCCCACTAAACCATCTCCCCCAACACCATCACACACTCCCCCACACCCCACCCCCTCCAAAGACTCCCTCATCCCCCGGAGACGACTTGCTGCACATGAATGGATGCCTCTTGATTGATAGCTTGCGTGACACTGTCGTACATAACGCCTTGTAATGAGCCACCGGTCCGCTCTGACTGGCAGATTCCAGCTTAATTATTCATAAATAGAGGGAGGGAGGGAGCGAGTCGAGAAAGCTCCTCCCCCGGCTCACAGGGGGGTCATTACCGCACCCTTTCACACACACACACACACACACACACACACACACACACACACACATACCTCCCTTAATGTCCCCGCAGGCCTCAGTTTCCATCTCAGTCTGTCCAGGCCTCCACACCAGCCATCAAATATTTATCATGGATACATGAAAGCAGCACATGGAAATCAATGGGGCTCATTATATTGTACCTCACTATAGATCGACTGCATGATAGACTCCTTTTTTTTTTTTTTTTTGTCTGTGTTTCACCAAATAAGCTCAACATGTAAGATTCACTCACCTGGAAGAGCTGAGAAGCTGGTGCTTAAAAGAAGTGACTTTTTAATCCAAGAATGATACTTTAGATGCAGTAATTTTTTTACACAATTAGTACGTTTTGAATTATAGCTTTGCTGCATGCAGGGCTCATAGCAACAATCTATAAACACTGCTAAAGACTTGATTTAAGCACTAGCTGCGTGGAGCATTTTTGTTCACTTCAGTAATCTGGAATCTCTTCCAAATATTCAGTTGTCAGAAGAAGCAAAAACAATCTAAAAACAATGACGATAGGAATACAAAGACCTGAAAATCTAAAGAACAGAGGGAGCTCTGGAGTGTCATTGCGTGCACACTGGTGAGTAACCTGTGGTTTGGTCAGTGGAGGCATGCAGCAGCAGCAGCAGCAGCAGCAGCAGAGCGGTGCAGGTGGCCCCCAGAGGCCCTGGCTCGGCCACATGAGGGGAGGCGACAAACAAGACACCGCTTAATTAAAATGCAAATGATGGCGCTCATGTCCTCGCTCTGCTTTGTTTGCCTTTGGGAAAGATATGCTCCTAACGTGAGTGTTGCTAGTGGAAGTGCACACACTCACTTTTTCCCCACAAAGATGCCCCCATCTACACACCACCCCTGAAAGCCTGTATTCTAAATTTAGACCCGCGTCCTTTGTAAACTCGTGCCATTACTTGCTCTCAGCCAGGCTTCTCCAGGAGATGGTCAATATTTAATCTGCGTTCTGTCAGCATGCTCTGCTTCGTGTCATCCACACTGACTAAGCCGATGTGCCGGTCAGCTATTATGAGAAACAGAGAAAGCTGCATTTCTCCTACTGGCTGTTATGAAAATGTCATGATGCGCTGAGACAGCTGGTTTGTTAAGGATGTCTCTCCCCTAGAAGCAAAGTGAAGCAGCAGCAAAAAAGCCAGATTTGAAATTCATCAGTTTACTGATTTAGAAATGAGCCTCAACTGGACTTTATCTGCATCTAAATATAAAACAATGAACCTCAACTAAACAAAAAGAAAAATATGTGCAGACATTCAGCTTATTAAACCCATCATTCATTGCTGTGAATAAAACTTAATCATGAGAGCAACATTATTTGGTCCGTTACCGTCCCTTTAGGTTATCTCTTGATAATGAGATTCATGGAGGAGAGGATTACCACTGAGGCCTGATGGGTAGTGTAGTTTACAGGAGGTCATCTCAAGTCTGGTTAGATCATATCATAAATCATAATTCATCGTTTAGACAAATCTGTTTGTTCCTGTGTAACGCAAACTATGTTCAGCCTTGATTTGCATTAATCGGCATTACAAAGGTGCTTTCTGGATAGTAATCCATCTTAATCTGCTGCTGTGCTTTATAGGCAGTGATCCAATCAGTGATCTAGTCTACTGTAAGAATTTGCTGCAGATTCATTGTGACAATCAAAAGAGATTTCTTTGTTGAATCGACCGACTGTACATAAAGATGGAAAAAACATCTGTGGCATCCTGAACAGCGGTTTTGAAGCTCAGCGTGGTGCATCCGGCTATCGCTGCTCCCAACTTCCAGCTAATCCAAAAATAAGGAACAAGGTGAAGCATGTGTGATGAAATGTCCTATGAAGGCACCCAGCTGTCATTCAGAATAGAAACACCCGTAATTAGACATAACTTTCAGCCTTAATACAATATGAACAGGTCAGTTATATAAAGATTCATCCGCTGCACAGTTGTCATGAAACAAGACGTTAGCTATAGAGACCAATTCTGTTTTTGTATCAGGATGTAAACATTTTCATTGCTGCTGCAAAGCTGAAGATTTTAACATTGAGGTCTATGAGGATTGACTCATATTTGAAGGCAGCCTCAAGTGGCCATTTGCGGAACTGGAGTTTTTGGTACTTTGTCGTTAACGATTGGTTGAATCGCTGTCTATTCACAAGACTGAAAGCTGTAGATTGTATGTATGCACAGTATGTACAGTAATAGAAAGGCCTTGAATGATAATATTTATACTACCGTTCAAAAGTTTGGGGTCACTTAGAAATGTCCTTATTTTTGGAAGCAAAGCAGTTTTTTTCAATGAAGATACCATTAAATGAAACATACATGCAGTGTAGACATTGTTAATGTGGTAAATGACTATTCTAGCTGGACATTTTTAATGGAATGTCTATATAGGGGTACAGAGGAACATTTCCAGCAACCATCACTCCTGTGTTCTAATGCTACATTGTGTTAGCTAATGGTGTTGAAAGGCTAATGATTAGAAAACCCTTGTGCAATTATGTTAGCACATGAATAAAAGTGTGAAATTGTCTGGGTGGCCCCAAACATTTGAACGGTAGTGCAGACCACTTACTCTTAGTTTTCTGTTCTTGATTGTTATCCACCGAAAAAATAAGTCCAACTAAAAGACACCAACAGTCCAGGCCCCAAAGAATCTCCAAAATCCTGTTTCAGACTGGCACATCATTTTTTTCTAATTTTTTTTTTGTAGAAATGACATGGAACACTTATATGTTAGAAAATCTTTAACACATGCATTGTAATTTTTTATATATTTACAATTGGATGACACACTTAGATTTGAATACGAGACATAAAACAGTGCATGAAAAGCAAGAAAAATTGGTTCTATATATGTTTTTTATTTATTTCTGAGAGTTTAAACCCTCCATAGTCTGTATGTAATTGGCATTGGATTAAATGCCTGTGAAATGGCCAGCTGAAAGCGCTCAACCGTCCTATAAAGACCAGGCCGATGGTGCTCTGTACACTAATGATGTGCTGCTGCATTTATAGACTCACATTATAGTCTACACTCCATCATTCCTTCACTTTAGTGTTGAATTTGAGCAATATGCCAAAACCAAGAGCAGCAGTGTGACTGATGTCTCATTCAAACTACTGTACGCTCCACATTCTAAGTATAGATTGAGCATGACAGCATGTAGATAGACAGAGGTAAGACAAGACGAAGCTTGATTCTAGTTCGGTTTTATCCTCCGGGGGGTTTTATTGCATCTGGAGTGACTTCACAGATGTGCCATTCCCATGACATCAAAGTCAACAGCAAAACAAATATGGAGACAGACATGTGAATGTGCAGTAACTGGTTACAAGACGCAGTCATGATTGGAAAAGTATATTAGGACAGTCAGGAAGAGGACAAAATGAGCGTTTTTTCAGGAATTTCATCCTCCTTTCGTGTGCGGACTGACAGATGCAGGTGACAGTCGCCGCTAGAAACAACCGACAGAACGCAGCTCATCCGGAAGTTTTCTATCACAGGCCATCATCGTCACTGTCTCCTTTGCAGAGCTAGAAATGAATAATTACACCGACGAGTGGGAATCGGGTTTCTATAAGATCCTTATTTCAGGGATCAGAACGTGATTGTGATCTGCTGGTGAGTGTGTATGAAGAGGTGCTTCAGTAACTGCAGTGGAGCTGTCACATGGTTTAGTGTCTATCTACAGAAACAAACTGCAGTGTGACATCTCTTCTGCTCTGTCTCTCCGGCTTCTTCTCCTCTCCTCTCCATTCTCTATCATAAATTCACTTTCCTTTTTGCAGTATATATTCTAAGGCTGCCTTTTGCTCCCTCTCTGGGATTTCTTTCTCTCTCTGTCATGCTCCCATTTCCCTCTGTTGCCTTTGTCATCCTTCCTTCTTCGCCATCTCCATCATTCATAAGCACAAACACTGAGTAACACAGCATGATGCTCCTCTCTGCAAGCAGATGTACAGTCAGGTTTTAAAAGCACAGAAAACTTCTTTTTTTTTTTTCATTTGCATCAGCTCCACTTCAGCGTTTTCTGGCAGTGACAGTAAGGGTGTGTTCATGATGGGGTAGCATGTAGGGAGTGGGCACTGGTTAAATGTAAAGCCAAGCTGCCCTGAGAAGAAAAATATACTTTATTTATGATGAAAAGTAGTAAAATCAGCATTAAAAGCTCCTAGAAGAAACATATTTTCTTGGATTGGAGAGCAGCAAAAGATAGAATCCTTTATGTGTGCTCTTATAGCGGATCAGCTGCCGTTGTTCTTGCTTTAGATAAAAAGAAACCTGCTCTTAAAGTTGTGTCGGCATGTAGCATTCACTTTCAATTTATTGCTGTCTACATGTCACTTTGCAAAAATTTAATCCCAATAATTGTGTTAGCAAATGACACAAATATCTAACAATCACCGTAACTATAGATGCATTTATCCATTGCGAGTAGGTAAAAGATGTTTGAAAATTGGTAACACTTATTGTAAGAATATAATTATTCATTGTGTCGTCTCATTTTTACAGTGATCCTCTCTGGCATAACTGTTATAATAGCCCAAACCACAAGTAAAACCAAGGTTATGAGCATGTGAAAGTGAGCCATTTACTATTGAGCTGTGGTTTGACATTTGCCTGCTCCCTGTTTTGTTCTTGCAAATGCTTTTCCCCCTCTTTAGATAATGGCATCACTGCCCCCTTTTGGCCAACGACAGCATTACACATCTCATTACGTAGTCTGACATCAGTCCAGAGCTCCTCTTCCTTTTTTCACTGCTACTCATTCATTCCATTGTGACGTGCAAATTGGCGATTATGCCCCATCCAGAGCATGAAAAGAGCAATCAGTTTGATAAATATAGTTTAGCGCCAATCGCTCCACAGTTTTCAGTAATTATTTTGTTAATTATTGGTGCATATTTGTATGTGGCACATAGGAAGTGAGTCAGTTCGACTTTTTTGATGCCGTATTCCTCAGTTCCTTCCTTTCCCCACTGGTTCCTTTTCCTTGTATCCTCCATTTTTTTCAGTATTTGCAGAGAAGCGGGATCAGATGCCGCTCCAACAACTGTCTCTAAAATACCTCATTTGTTACTGTGACTCTATTACATGCCACTAAGATGTGTATATGATATCGGAATTGCTTAAATTTTTATATATTTGAGTTTCATTGATTTCCTTCCAGTGCACATTCCTCCAAGTGGAATTATTGGCTCCAGCTGTTTAGTTGTCAGCATCCAAAGCTTTGTGTTACTGACCCGCCACTGTCTCGTTTTTTTTTTCTGCCACAGAACCGGCAGCTGCTGAAGGACAGCTTCATGGTGGAGTTGGTCGAGGGAGCCAGAAAGCTGCGGCACGTCTTCCTCTTTACTGATCTGCTGCTCTGCGCCAAGCTGAAGAAACAAATCGGAGGGTAAGAAGCGTCTGTTTTTGTTGCACCTCATCCCTCCTGACGTTAGACTGACTGTGAATAATAATCAGCTAGTGAAGAAGACAGCTGGATACCTCAAAATAAATTATGTGAAAAATGACATTTATTTCTTCAGGTGGAATCACTTTGAGAGTGAGATCTAAGTGAGACCTGACTTGCATAACATTTCTATCTAACTAATGAAAGGCAAATGTACAACAAAACCACCATCATCATAAAGCAGTGACACATCTTACTAATAGTGTTTCTGTCTCTGCCACATGGACAAGAGGTAGTCACATAATCTCTGTCTTCTACTGAATATATTTCTTTACACTTATTTCATTTTTGCTAAGAGATACACTATAACAGTCGGTATGAACGATGAATCATCACCAGACGTCTACAGGAGAATTTTGCGATAAATTCACAGCGTCTGCAACTAGTAATCAGTCAAAATGAGATTTTCCTCAAGGCTTTGTTGATGTATTTTATCATTAATAAACATGTTGGCCCACTTTTCTCTGTCTTCAGATGACAGTTAAGACTTGTTTCATTTTTTTTTAATTTATCTTTTCCTATTCTCCTCCTTCACGGCCGTCTATTTTTACCTGCCTTTCACCATCCTTCTCCCTCTGATTTTCCTGCCGCAGTAAAAACCAGCAGTACGACAGTAAGTGGTACATCCCCCTGACTGACCTGACCTTCCAGGGCCCCGAGGAGACCGAGCCGCTCACCATCCCTCAAGTCCCAGATGAGGAGCTCGACGCCATGAAGGTCAAGATCTCACACCTTCGCAGTGAGATTCAGAGAGAGAAGGTAACGTGGAGATTTACAGACGCACAAATCTGTTTAGGAACTCAACAATACAATGGTGATCCTCTGATTTAAGCTGAAACTCAACAATGTTTTTCAAACTCTGAGTTTGATTCGCTTCGAGGTTTTGCCACATTCAAATGTTTGTGGTTTCAGAGAGCCAACAAGGGTTCAAAAGTCATCGATCGTCTCAGGAAGAAGCTTTCGGAACAAGAGTCTCTGCTCCTGCTGACGTCTCCAAGCATGCCCCTCAGACTCTACAACAAGAACGGCAAGGTGATGACACCCTCCGTCTGTTTCTTCCATCTCTTTTCTGCTCCATCATCCTCCTTTCACTGCTCCCTGTATGCTCCACTCCTCCAAATTTCATGTGTTTTTCTCATTTTAGAGTTTTATTTTTTTAGTTCTTCGCTACATTCCCAGCGCAGTTTCCCCCTCCCTAAATTTTTTCAAGATTAATTCCCTTTTGATGTGTCTCAAACTCAGACTTTCTTGCATCAGTGTGTAGCAACTGCAGTCTGATATCTTACAGCTGTTTAAGCTGGCTGAGCAACAATACACGAATGCCGACTTTAAAAGCTGAAGTGTGGAGAATCGCAGATCTTGGTCCTCTCAATTTTTCAGTGCGCTTCTCTCAAACACTTTCTGTGTGTTTGTGTTTCAGAGTTACAGTTTTCTGATTTCCTCGGACTACGAACGTGCCGAGTGGAAGGAGATCCTAAAGGAACAGCAGAAGAAATGTAAGCGTCCAAGAATATGCATGAAACAACAACTCCCCAAATAACTGTAGCACATTAAATGCTACTAGTCCATTGACCTTGTGAGGAAAAATCAGTATTTTGCCTTAAAGCACAGAGAAAACTCACACTTTTAAATAATAGATATGCTTTTTTTTCCTACACAGTGTCATTTAAAATATTGTCATCCCTCAAGGTTTGAAAACTTCCTCTCTGACTTCCATGGAGCTGCAAATGTTGACCAGTTCTTGCGTCAAACTTCAAACTGTCCACCACATTCCACTCAGTGTCAACAAAGAAGGTAAGATACTTATTATTTAAAAGCTGTTTTTAACCATCTGAACCAAACAGTTTCTGGGCATTTCTTCTGTTCAAACAGCACAAGCAGTATAAACAATACTGGAAAAAGAAAGATTCTACGTCAAGTACTATAGATGTTTTGCTAGTAACATTATCTTTACATTTGTTTTCTTATTTTTGTTCGATCTGATCCTTAAACACAACCTGCAGTTCATCCTGGTTCAGCCGAAAACTGAATGGTTGTAGCAAAGTTACTAATGACTTCACAGCTGCAACACAGACTGCAGAGTGTTTAGCTTTTTGCAAAATTCATTTAGAGCAAATGTTTTTTTTTTAAAATAAGACATATAGAATAAAATGATTTGGATTAAATATCACAATTTCAAGCTTAGTTTTGGTCTCCTTGGTCCAATGACGGAAAGTCAAAAGTCTGATGATACCTTCTGTTTCCACAGTTTCTGTCTTGAATAGATGGTGTCATTTTGGCATCTTTAAAAACAGCTTGCCTGTTTTTTACAAGATAAAGTTGTCTTTTTTGAGTTAGTTTAAAGTCCTGAGGGTTTCTGGATGATGCAGCAGAAGCTCTGCAGTGTATCATCATAAAGCTATTGGGGCCCTGTGTACAGACGTGTGGTTATATTTTCATGCTTTTTCTGTGTGCACATCAGCTCCATTTTAAACCATAAAATTCCCCTTTAAAAAAATGGCTCTGGAATGAAATAATAATGATTAATAATTCTGGGATGAAAAAAGTAGACACGGGTTCAGGCCACATGTTTCCTACAGTACTGTACTGTTTTATCTCTCCCTTCCATGTGTGATTCTGCTCCAGAACAAACAGAGATCTGCATGCTTTTCTAATCCCTCCCCGCTGTCTTTTTTTCTCTCTCACTCTGACTGTTTTTCCAGAGGATGAATCCCCCGGTCTCTACGGGTTCCTGAATGTAATCGTCCACTCTGCCTCCGGCCTCAAACAGAGTTTGAGTGAGTCACAAAACGCACATATTCAGACAAAATGAGTTACAAAGAAAAGCTCAACTTTAATGTGACCCTGCACCAACAGAAAACAATGTCATTTTAGGTTAAACTTTCAGGTTTCAGCACTTAATTGGTAATAGCTAAAAGTGGTTCATTTGAAGGAACTGGAATAGATTTGTTTTCCCAGGATAACATCAAACAATTACCAGTTGTTTTAGTAATGTACTACTTTCACAAATAACGCGTGTCTATAAATCTAATTTCTTTCCAATCTTCTCCTCTCTGTCAGATCTCTACTGCACATTGGAGGTGGACTCCTTTGGCTTCTTTTCAAATAAAGCCAAGACGAGAGTGTATCGATACACCACTGAACCCAAATGGAATGAGGTAAAAGATATTTAACACTACATATAGAACAAGAAAAGCACTCAGAGAGCGCAGTACTCCGCCAAGGCTGTTCATTCCATCGTATGGCATTGTCAGAAGTGCAGAATATGTTTGTAGAGATGCAGCATTTTTTTTTTATTAGTTATTGATGATCAGAAATCATGACAACATAGAATGTGGCCATATATATTAATATAGATGTACCCACAAACAAAATGACCTTGTGCTGAACACAGGCATGAGTTCTGCATCTGTACGTTGTGTACAGATACTGAATCGCATGATGTAAATATGTAGCAGGCGGCGGGAATTGATGGGACTCAGAAACACCCCCACAATTTAATCAGTTGTTCCTTGTATCATTTGTGACGGATAAGTCCCGATAAGTCGGGGGATTTGTAGTAGGATCACAATCATGTGATCGTCTGCAGGCAGCTGACGCTCACTTGTTGTCATGGTTACAGTGATGCTGTGCCGCTATCTCGCAATGATACAGAAATCTTTAACAAATCTGTGGATCCAGACTATAAGCTGCATCACTGCCAGAATTTAATCACTTGGTCCTTGTGTCATTTCTGACCTTCCCTGAAAATTTCATCCAAATCCGTTTGTCCGTTTTTGAGTAATGTTGTGCACAAACAGACGGACAAACATTGGCCCATCATCACATAACGCAACCCCGTTCCTTGGTGGAGTTGGTATTAATTTCGGGGTCATGTAGTTGTTGATGCTGAAAGACATGACATCCTAATATTTTACTGAACTACACATAACCAACTCATGCACAAATTTGTCTGCAATACTATTTAATCAAGGTTGAACAGCACATAAAAAAAAACTTAGCAGTGTTTGTTTTCCTTTCACTCAGGAAGACCTGAACACATTTCCTTCTTGGCACAGTTTCATGCTGCCTGTCATGTATCTGACATCTGCTCTCTTAATCAGTTAACTGTCCATCTCTGAGCAGTGAAAATAATGTCTTACAAACCTCATGCAGAACATCTGCAACCCCTACAAGCATACAACAAACTCACATATGCACACGGCGTACGCATGCAAAGGAACGTACGCGTACAAAACCGTGTATGCAAATAAAACGGCACAGCTGGAGGATGGGTTCATCTGCGGTACAGTATTTTCCACAGCGGACCCGAAGACTCTTTGAGGATTTTGCTCAGCAAAGTGGAAATAATATTAACTAACGAGGAGCTGCTGGTGATGACTCACATCTGTCCAAAAGCTAAGTGAACCAGCGTGGTGCAGGCCTCCAAACAATGTGCCAACCAGATGCAGAGGGCTGTCTTACATAACAGCAGGGAATGTTGGTCAGCTGTGTGTTGCACTGGGATGTATGGATTAAAATACAAGGGGATGCAGATTTTTTGAGAGTATAATCTCTTCATTTCATTATCTGTTTGCACCAGTGTGCACAAATTGTGGCCCCCCTTTTTTGCTGCGACCTAATCTCCCAACAACTATTTTTGTCTTTTTTTTTTCTTTCCCAAAGGAGTTTGAGATTGAGCTGGAGGGCTCTCAGACCCTGAGGCTGCTCTGCTACGAGAAGTGTTACAACAAGACCAAGCAGAACAAAGAGGATGGAGAGAGCACAGACCGCATCATGGGGAAAGGACAGATCCCGGTATGACATGACGTCACCCCCCTTTTCAGCAGAGCCACCATGACTCATTACTGATAGGCAGTTATGTCACCATCAGTGCCACAAAAGCATGAAATCTATAGAAATGACTTAGATTGTACGTGATGTCACAACTGGCTGATGATATCGATCACCGCAATATATAGAGAATGGATTGGTTTTGTCAGTAAGTGCAATTTAAATGTCAAAAAGTGGTGATTTGTCAACCTGATCAGCTGCACTGAAATGAGAGAATGTGTGGCATTTTAATAGAACGACACAAACCTTCAGTTTTCGTCTCGTTCATCCATCATTGTGTTGCCAGTTTTGGTTTTAAAATATTCATTGGAATCCTGCACAGGTGAAAGAGATGTGAACACCGTAAAGTGACCTTATTCTTGCCATGAGACTGACTGATCGTAGGTTGATGGTAGATTTAGACAGCCGCTGATTAGGTTGCCAAGACAACGTGAGCCAAGTGTCACTCTGGAGATCAGCAGAGAGAAAGATGCATTAAACAACATGATTGTTTTTTTCAATCCTTCTTTTGTTTCACCACCCACAGCAGGGCAGATGAATGTGTGTACACATGTGATGGTGTATTCTAGTTTTATTTCCACAAAAACACACACATCAATCTTCTGTTAGTGTCTGAAAGATGTGTTGCGGCTTATTTTCTCAGAGACAAAAACAAGAAAACTAAAAAAAAACTACAAAAGAGTAGATTTCTAACAGCAGCAGTATTCATTCTGAGTAATCTGTATCAGAATTTATTTCTTCAAACACCAGGAAATCTACCCACACCAGGACACTTTCTGTGGCTTGCAGTCACATGCTCCACCTAGTGGCTCCTTCGGTAATCCTGAGACTCGATCCCCTCTTGACAGATGATGTCATTGAAAACGAGCCGTCTGGGTGGTGTGAAAGTTGCTCAGCAGGATTTTCACAAATCCCAGACAAGAAACTGCCACTCCTGTCTTCAGCAGCAGTCACAGCGGCTGATTAATCTCACGTTTCACTCTGCAGTTTCACTGTTTTACCCGTCTGCTGCGTGTCTGGAGAAGAAAAAGACGACTGTGGCTGATTCTGACGAATGGTGTTGGCTTTAATGGAGTTTTTTCGGCTTTATCCTCCATCGTAGCCTACTTTGTGTGCTTATTGTGGACTCATTTACACACCGTGGCTGCCTTTTTTTAGTAGCAGCTCACACTCAATACTGATCCTTGCGTCATCGCGAATGCTGCATCATAGGAATTGATTATTAGATAGATTTTATTCTGCAAATACGCAATTAGTCAAAAATAATAGAAAACCAGTTGGTCCCTGCAGAATCACAAAAAAAAAAATGAAACAGTCCTACAGCTTAAGACAAAATGTCTGGCTGAGCAAACAATTGGAGGTCACTGTGACTCATTTATAGCAGACAAATGCCAAAATACTATATTTGCTTAATTTTTAGATTCATTTTCCTGAACTTGTAAAACCTGCAGCATGTTT
Source organism: Amphiprion ocellaris (assembly GCF_022539595.1). Classification (NCBI taxonomy): domain Eukaryota; kingdom Metazoa; phylum Chordata; class Actinopteri; family Pomacentridae; genus Amphiprion; species Amphiprion ocellaris. The sequence goes on from NC_072782.1 coordinate 4,602,830, forward strand.
TCACAAAATCTGTTCCATGATTTCACCTTTTACATTAGTCATTTCCCTTTGCTTTTTTAAGCATACCCCTCCTCTTCAATCATATTTTGAAGTGTTTTTTGAGCTTTCTATGCCCAATGAGCAACTTTAATTCATGCATAGTACTGTATATAGGTCTCTGTCCATCTTAAAAAGTCTATTCTCATGTTTTTACAAAGCATCTCAGAAGTGTTGGCTTCGTTTCAGAGTTTAATAGGGTTTTGTTTTACAGATGTGTGATTTATTGGGAAATTTGCCTTTACTAAACCTTCAGATGGTAAATCCAGAGGAGATAAAATCATGTCTGTTGGCTGAAAAACTCGAGCTTTTAAAACATTTTTTTTTTAAACAGAAAGCAAAAGAAGCTTCATTGTTTTTTTTAGTGGAATGTATTATTTCTTTATGGATGAATGTCTAAAACCACAGAGCGCTCTGAGCAGCAAAAGATTCAGTTATTAGAAACATGATCCAGGTTTACAGGCAACCAGATGGGGCTCAGGCTCAGTAAACATACAACATTCAGTATTCTGTGTCTGTGTGTGTTTGTTTGTCAGCCGTGTGTGTCTGTACTCGGCTTTTATTGGCCCAGATGGCTCGGCTCTTCAGGTCTGAGTGTATTTGGGTGTGAATTTAGTCTTTCTGAATAAATTATGTTTGTTTATCGTGGTTCTAAAAATACAGTAAAAGGATGTAACGTATCAGCAGCACCTTTGAAAACGTTCTGCTGCAGCGGAGGGAAGATTAGTGCAGTCGACGCAGATATAACTTCAGGCTGTCATAACCGAACAGTGCATAAGTAGGACAACTGCATGTGAGGATAATTTTATCTTAACAAAGCAAATAAGCATTAAACACCCTTGAACCCACAGTGGATTAAGAGGGAAAATGTTTCTTCATTCATGTAATATAAAAATTCTTTGATCTACTTGGATCTCAGTTTGTATAAATGCTTGTACCGTCACTTGTAGCCTATAAACTTTACTAATTTCAGTTTTTTTGAATGTAATCTCTAAACAAACAAACCAACAAGCATGCAGAAAAAATAGAGTAATTTAGAAAAGCTCCAGTGCATAAATATGATCAGCTTTATGTATTTAAAGTATCAAAGTGGTGGATCTACAGTAAAATCTCTAACATATTTATATATAGAACATATGTCAGTATTAGATTGTCAGCGCCGCATCAATGCATTTGCAGAATTTTGCTGCTGGCCAAGGTGGAGCTAATTTTACCTGCTTTAATTACAGTTAAATTGGTTCCCAATCTGTGGTTCGGGCCCCTACGAAAGATCAGAAGAAAATTCTGAGGGTATTAATAATGACATAAGCCAAGAAGGAAAATTTCTTCTACACAAATTAGTTTTTGGGACATTTTGCTAATCTTTTTAGTTTTTTTTTTTGTAAAATAATAGATAATTTAAACAGTTACTGAAATTAATCCGTGTAAATAGTATAGAAGTGAATGACAATTTAATTTATTTGATTTTATATGTAAATTTTCGTCAATTTAATTAGAGGTCACAAGCAAAAAAAAACAAACAAACAAAAACAAAATACTGGCTTAATGCTTAAGAATGTGTTTTGTGCTCTAAGTATGTCATATATTTTCAAGTAAGTAACCTGTATCTATAGTTGATCTATAGTTGCAGCAGTTTCCCTCTGAAATGTGATGTTGTGCAAGGAGAAAATATCAGAAATGGAAGTATTGAAGCACATATTGAAGTTTATCATCTTAAATAAATGCACTTTTTTTACTTTCCACCACCATAAATGGGAAACGTCAAAAATAACAGCTTACTGACAGTGATTCTGAAGGATTTCTTACTTTTTGAATGCGATTCTTTTCCCCCAGCAGGCGTTTTTTGTGGTACAGATGTAATTAAATTTGTTTTAGGTCAAAGGAAATAGAACTGGCCCATGAAATGTTGTGTTAATCAGCATTATGTGTTTATTTTGCCTCCGTTCAGCTCGACCCTCAGACACTCCAAGGCAAAGACTGGCAGAGGACAGTTATTCCCATGAACGGGGTGAGTAGATTTCAATTTTTCTTTTGTCCCTCACTTTACTGTTAAACAACTGCCAAATCTGATGCTTTAAAATTCTCCTATTAGGTGTGAGCTTTAGTGCAACCTTACAGTCATGCTATAGTATCACACAGCACTATGGGCGCTTCTAAACAGTTTTGCCAGGATGTGGTTTAGCAGTTTAAGTCTACATCTGGTTTAAACATGGCAGGATTTCCTCTAGATAGTGGAACGCCAATCGCAGATGGATTTCCAGGCTTGTACGGCGGCTTCTCACCCTGTAAACCTGTTTTAACTTTAAGCCCTTTCTTCCTGAGTCAGATCGAGGTGAAACTGTCCATGAAGTTCACCAGTAGAGAGTTCAGCCTGAAGAGGATGCCCTCGCGGAAACCCATGGGAGTGTTTGGAGTCAAGATCTCCACCGTGACCAAGTGAGTTGACGATAAAATAAAGAGAATTAAAAGTAAATAAATAAGGAATAATCATGTGGCCACTTGTAGTATGGAACTACAAGCAGTTATCCATGATTTTCTTGGTCTGTTGTTGCTTGGATTCTGCAGCAGGGCTCAATTCTGGGCCTCCTACGTGTTTTTGTTTCTTTGCTCACATCCCACAGTGTTAGTCTAATGGTTAACTGTTTCCCCAGTATTTCACTGTATTTGGATTTACACAGATGTTAAAGAAATCAGTTTATGTCACTGATATCTGCCTGGATTGATGATTAACCTCCACTAGAATACTGTGTCTCTTCATAAAGTCCTGACTGTTACATTAACAAATCCACATTATTTCTTGTGCAGACTGCCAGTCTTATCCTCTGTTAGGACGGAAAGAGCTTGTAAATGCTTTAAGGAGTTCATGTTTGCAGTGATTGTTGCAGATGAGTGACATTAATGAGGTTTTAAAGATAGCAAATGGGTTAACTAGAATTACCAGAAAAAAATCAATTAGCGATGTAGATAGAACATTTTATTGGAAACACAAAGAGAGAGGGTCCTCCTAGTCTAAAAGCAATGTAAAAAAAATGCATTTAGTGCCTCATCATTTGTTCAGTATATTTGCAAATAAGGTTCCACTCTGCATAAAACAGTTTTTTTGTGACAGATCTTTGTTTATGTCGTCATCCAGGCGAGAGCGCTCCAAGGTGCCCTACATTGTCCGGCAGTGCCTAGAGGAGATTGAGAGGAGGGGCATGGAGGAGGTGGGCATCTACCGAGTGTCAGGGGTGGCCACTGACATTCAGGCCCTGAAGACGGCCTTCGACACCAGTGAGTGGAGCCTTACATATACAGAGACACAGGAAAACATGGGCAGGTGTCCTAATTTCCGAGATAATCTGTTTCAGAAGACACTCAAAACCACCATGGAAGAGCATTCAAGCAAAACAGTAATAGTGTAATATTATGAACTGATGATGTTGTATTTGCATATGTACAGTATTTAATATACACTATCGTTTGGAGTCACTTAGAAATGAAATTTTGTATCAGGATGGAAACTTTTTCTGCTGCAAAGCTGGAGATTTTAACATTGAGGTCTATGAGGATTGACTCATATTTGAAAGCAGCCTCAAGTGGCCATTTGCGGAACTGCAGTTTTTAGTACTTTGACCTTAACGATTGTTTGAATTGCCTTCTATTCACAAGACTGAAAGCTGTAGATTGTATTTATGCATATCTGAGTTGTGCTGTACAGTAACAGAGTGGCCATGGCTGGAAATAGATGAATGGTAGTATCTATAGTAGCATTCAAAAATTTGAGTTCACTTAAAAATGTCTTTATTTTTGAAAGAAAAGCATTTTTTTCAATGAAGATATCATTAAATAAATCAGAAATACAGTCTAGACATTGTTAATGTGGTAAATGGCTATTCTGGCTGGAAATTTTTAATGGAATATCTAAATAGGGGTACAGAAGCCCATTTCCAGCAACCATCACTCCTGTGTTCTAATGTTACATTGTGTTGAAAGGCTAATTGATGATTAGAAAACCCTTGTGCAATTATGTTAGCACATGAATAAAACTGTGAGTTTTCATGGAAAACATGAAAATGTCTGGGTGACCCAAACTTTTGAACATAGTGTACATTTTACATTTGTAGTGTACATTTGTGCTTACATTCCCTTGTGATATTATAAAGCTGGATCTGACATGTATTTCTAGGAAAGAACCCAGAGAAACTTTATGGACCAACACCATAAGGAAAGCCTTTTAGTAATCTTTCTAAAATGTGAATCAGGTGATCATTATCGTGAGTTTGCAAGGACCTGATGTGAGAACGATTAACAACACTTATAGACTGATTCATTTATGCTAACTTGCATTTGGATTCATGTATTTGTTAATAATGAATGCATCTTTTTTGTGAGGTGTGTGGATTTTCCTTCTTGAGATACTGACAGTTAAGAAGCACAGCGACTCTGCTTGCAATGAGGTGTTTCCTCGACTTATCTTTAATCATTGCAAACTTCTCGTCTTCGCAACGTTCTCGTCTCTCTCCCGCAGATAACAAAGACGTGTCGGTGATGATGAGCGAGATGGACGTTAATGCCATCGCAGGGACCTTGAAGCTTTACTTCAGAGAGCTGCCAGAACCACTCTTCACTGACGAGCTCTACCCTAATTTCGCAGGCGGCATCAGTAAGACGCTGAGTTTGATGTTACTCACACATGACGTAGCTTATAACTAACTGCTATAATTCAAATTGATTATAGCAGCTGCAACGTCTGTATGTCTGCTTAGAGTTGGTGTATAAAGCTTTACAACATGGGAAATGATAATGTAATGAATGGTATCTTTTGCTCCTGTGCAGCTCTGACTGATAGTGTCGCCAAAGAGAGCTGTATGCTGAACTTGCTGCTGTCGCTGCCAGAGCCCAACCTGGTCACATTCCTTTTCCTTTTGGATCACTTGAAGAGGTTTAAATAACTGAACACACGCATGTAAAATGTAGACATGACTATGCACACACACACACACACACACAGAAACACAAAAAGACTAAATATACATTAAGTACATCAATCCATGAGTTTCCAGTAGGTGAATTTAATTGTGGCCACTTGCAGGTTTAAGATTTATAAATTCACTTTCGTGTCCTGGTATTATCAAAATCTTATATTTCAAACTTGCAATTCTGAGAGTTTTATCCAACACTGAAAGACATGAGTCTTCAAAATGGTTTACCGATGCTGCTTTTGCACTTTGAGGTATTCAGCTACAACAGCAAAATGTCTCCTGGTTACCATGGTGATTGTGAAGAGGTTGAAACATTATACCAGCGCTAACCATGCAGATGCATCTGCTTAAAAGCACTGCATGAGCGAATAATGGATGGAGCTGGAGGCTTCTTTTTTATGTTTAATTTACATTTAGAAGCAAAACCTTGGATAGTTTACGATTTGTTGACAGTTTTTGTGGTTTGTCATAAATCATTTAGTCCATAAAATATTAAAAAGTACCAAAAATTTCCCAAAACCAACCCTTCAGAGAGTTTTTTGGGGTTCAATCAACACTTCAAAATTGAAATTGATTCATTTTGAAATGCTGTAAAATGCAAAATGAATATCAGCATTGTTATTCAGACCAGTACAAGGCCAAATATGTTTTTTTGTAGGGCCAATACCAATATCAATTATGAGTAATCAAAGAGACAAATAAATGGTCTTCAGAACCAATATACAGTGCGTTTGCAATAAACAGGAGAAACTTGGTGTCAAAGTTCCAAAAGTTCCAAAAACTCCAGGACAACACTGCATTCAAATGCATTGATTTATGTTTTACATATGTTTAATTAAATTGCTTTTGACATGACATTTGTCCTTCAGTGCTGATAGTCTTTTATTCATTCCTAATCACATAATGCTGTGGGTGGGACGCTACTCAAAACCAGAGACTGGAAACAGCTGCATCAGAACCAAAGTAGCTCATATTTAAATTCATTTATTTCGTCAGGAACCAGCTATAACGATAACGATTCCGGTAATCAGAAAAATGTGGAATATCGGATCTGATAATCTGCCAGGCCAACAATCGGTGGACTCCTAGTAGACAATAATGATTGTCAGAGGCTGAGGAGCTTTGTGGTCATTCAGAAATTGAAAACAGCAAATGCCCACTGTGCTGTGACTTCCATGTCGATTCAAAAGAAGTCTAACATGATTTAGTGTAAAGCTGCTGAATCATTCTAAGAGGTAGCGCCTTTCTATCCCAGAAATCATCAAATGTACTAATCAAACAGTTTATAATGTGCTTTTTGGGGTTTTCCTTTTCTGTTAGTGTGTTGTGTAGCATGTTTATGAAAGTTAAAGGTCTGCAAACTTTCAAAGCCCACTCCAAAGACAGAGTGTTAAGTTTCTCCCAATGTGTGTGATACAACCTGATTTCAAAATCTGTTAGGAAACACCTCATCTGAAGCCCAGTTTTTCTTCCCTCACTTATCAGTGTAACACATTTGCATAACACCCTCAAACAAAGAATGAGCAGCTTTCGCCATTATTTCTACACCAGATCTGGGTGTTACGCTACATAACCACATTACCTAGCTTTCGCCATAACAGCTGACCAATCAGAGCAGACTAGGTTTTTCAGGTGGGAGGCCTGAAAGAGACAGGAGCCAAAACACAACGTTTCAGACAGAGGGTGAGAAAAGTTATTGTATAAATGTACAACATGAGAACAATAATGTGTTTTTTGAACACTGAAGCATGTAAACATGTTCTAGTAGATCCAAAAAATAACATTATAGACCTGCAAACATACAAATTACGGGCCCTTTAAGGTTTTAATTCTAAGCACACAGCTCCTTCACTGCTCATTTACACCTGTATATACTCTTTATTTACTCCATCTATACCACTAAATGAACCTGTGTTCCTCCCCGCAGGGTGGCAGAGAAGGAGAGCATCAACAAGATGTCTCTCCACAATCTGGCGACAGTGTTCGGGCCGACTTTGCTAAGACCCGCTGAGAAGGACAGCAAGATCCCTGCTAACCCAACACAACCCATCAGCATGGGGGACAGCTGGTCCCTGGAGGTTATGGCACAGGTGAGCCACGCAGTTCAACCTCAGCCTGTTCCCTCTGCATTAGATTTTTGCTAACCTCTTTCTGTTCTTTCCTCACTGTCCGTTCAGGTCCAGGTGTTGCTATATTTCCTGCAGCTGGAGACCATCCCCACCCCAGACAGTAAACGACAGAGCATCCTCTTCTCCACTGAAGTATAGAGCTAAAAATGACTCTGTCTGACTATGAAGGTGTGAAAAAGAGACAGACACTGGCTCAAAGTGAGCCTATTTGTAGTATGTTTTTGAATTGACTGACCGTTCAGCTCTTGCCACTGGGAGGGATTGTCTCCATCAATAACCTGCTGTGCTTGAACACAAGAGGGTGCCACTGGGCCTCTGAAGCTCAGAGGATGGAGGTCCTTTCCTTGCCATTCATATCTCTCATTACCTGATAGTTAGTATGATTCCCTGTACCTCCAGTGATTTTATGGGTACATGCGCCATCTTACATTTCTCCACCTTGCTTCTTGTTGGTCTACAATGCTGAACCTTTACAGCATAACTGAAGACATTGGATGGATGGAAATCAGACCACAAAGAAGGAAACGTGTCTTGTCTTGATTCTTGGAATTGGTTTCGCCAACAAGTCTCCACCTATCTTTGCGTTCGGGCATTGTTCTCTATTTGTGTTTATTTTGGACAATCATTAAGTCATCTTAAACATTGCTTCACATCCTGTTAAAGGAGAAAAGTATGTCTTGTGTAATGTCGGTGCATTCTTTGAGACAAGAGGAAACATTTGCACTGTGGGTTGGAGCTGAAAGTCAACATGCAGAGCTACCACCAGACAACCAACACCTGTAGATTAAAGTGTTTACAACGTAAACAAACCCGGTTGATGTGTGTAAAGAAGAAAAGGAACCCGATGATTCGTCAGAGTCTGTGGGTTTTCAAACCATAAATGCAAATTTCCTCTTATTTGTGTTGTTTGTGTCACAAGGTAGTCTCCAGCTGAAATACCCAGGAAGCAATATATTTTCTAACATAGGAACTGTCTGTGTTCATATCTTTGCTGACAAAATGTCCTTCTTATTGTAACATCTTGCCAAATTAATATTTTTTTGTTTGTTTCTAGGAAAAAAGGAAGCCGTTGTATTTACAGATAGACTACATGTACATAATCTTAAAGTTGTATTTTTCTTTTCGGTTAACAGTATAATCATTGTTGCTGTTATTGTAATTTATTTCGGGGGGGGCTGGTGGTGAAATAGTTTTTCTATGTGAACATTTTATTTTTTTTCTGTTTAAGAAAGTAGTAGGTCTTAGCCTTGACTTCAAATCTTGCAGTAAAGAAGCAAGATTTCGCCTTGTTCTAATAGAAGCTACTCAGCTGTTCTGTCCAGCCTATCAATGATTCATTTAGGTCTTATTATGAAAGGTAACCCACACATTGTAGTTACATCCTGTATGCTGCTGTGGAAAAAAGGCACAAGCTCTTTAACGTCTCACGTCCAGAGACCATCGCCTGTCTAGCGTAGACATTATGCAATGTCATGATACAGCACACACACAGACACATGTATGACATTGATTTTTTTTTGTAACATTTCATCCGTGGCTGCAGAAGTGCACTCATGTTAGAACTACTGTATTACAATTCAAGTGGCCTGAACACTCCACATTTATGTCCAATGAAGAGCTTACCTTTTGGTTTTAATGAAGGAAATTTATTTTTAATTCTCTCGCACATTGTCTGCAACTCAATGCCCAAGTTAGGGAAGAAACTCTTATTTTGTTGATACTAAAATTACATATTTCTATTATTAATTTCTTTGTCACTGATTTAACATGCAGGCATGTTTTCTTGTTTTTATTTCTCTGTTTTGATCCTGTTACTGCTGTTTTGGTGTGTCGTCACAGATTTGGATTGGGGATGTTCTTGGGGATCTTGTTTACGTCACTACAGGATGTCCTTTTATAGTCAATTTCAATATAACTATTGGTTTCCCGTTTATTTTATAGGCATAAAACTAAAACCAATGCATCTGATAAGGGCTCATGTGTGCTTGTGTCCATGGTGAAGATAGCATCAGAAGGCATACATGAGAAGGCTTAACAAAAGTTTGCCTCTCAAAAGGTTCTTGAGGATTATGAATACATATCAACCCTCTAAATATTAAGTTTACTTTGTCCTTGCAATGTCCCAAAGACATTTCTGTTGCCTGTTGTCGATTTAGTTCACAGATTATCGATAAAGCACCATTACTGTGTCTGCTTCATGAATATTGCCGTTAAAATTTCTACCATCGTGTACTTCCACTATATTCCAGCCTGCTGTATCACACTCACATCCCTTCACCGTCTATATTTTCGGGTGCGAGACAGAGAATGAATCATTCATTTTATCACCCCATGTGTCACCTTTACAAGTCCCGATTGCCTGCACTGCTCTACCCTATCGTGCCTCGACACTTATGCTTTTGTTCAGCGCCTGTGGTACAATAAACGTCGGTGAAGAACACTGACAGTGACGTCTTTTCTCCTGTTGCCTTTGCTGAGGACAGCCACACGTCTTTCGTCTCTTATATAGACTAAGACAGGACCTTAAACTTAAGCACGGTCTTAGCTCATACTGTAACATGCCTGTTTCTACTCACCACCTTCATCTGACTGTGATGCTGTAACTGTGTTAAAGTCGGTCTTATTCGGGGCAGAAATTTCTTTCCCTTGTCCTTGTTTTAGCTCTTAAAATTTCCTCTAATGCCTTTTATTTGTATTTATTGACGCTCTCTCTCCCAGTTTGCTATAAGACGGTCTGCTGGATCTATTTATTTATGATATAATGTCATCGGAAGCTAAATTAATGTGAGAAAATGGTCTTTGTATGATGTGCTTTCTTTGAAAGGTTCACGTTTATCTGCTATTGTTTCTCGAAGTGAGTAAGTGTTGTTTCTGTTGAAGTTGCAACGATTTGTCTCTGTTTCATCCCGGAGTCACAACCAGCACGTAGAACTGCAAAATGTCTCTTCAGTTCCTGCACTGTCAGCTCATGTTTGAGTTCTTTGTGATGTACAACAGACTGGCCACTGTGATTGTTTATCTGATTTAGATATCTGAATAGCAGGCGCAGGGTCTTGTCGATTTAAACGGTAGATTCTGTGAGTTTGCGTAACTCCAACTTCTCCTAATTTTCCATAGAGTTGTATAATATGTATTATACTAGAAATACATAATTTGGTTTCCCTTTTATTTATTGTGGCGTCCACTGATTGTTTTGAGGATTGAGCTGGTGCACCTCTAGTCTCTTTGGAAATCTGAACTGTCAGTGTGTGGTAGAGGAGAAACAAGTTTTATATTACTCTGAATCTGCATTGTTTTGGTCTGTTGATTGTCACTGTAATTGCATGTACCCTCCATAATACAGTTCCCCTCCATAACCTCAGTCCCAACCAAAAACTGTGGAGTAGCCTGAAGATATGGTACATATAACTCTATATGAAATCTCTTGCATTTATTGTACATGACCCTGGTATCTATCACTACATTTCCACACTATAGTTAATACTCTCAAATGCTGCCACTTCTCTGACTTCATGCTACCATTAAATTAGGCTACTTTAATCTTTGGGGAAATAGTTTTCTTTTATTCAACGTATAACAACGTCAAGCTGAGGACGAGACTTGCCGACCGCCACAAACATTTTTATTCCTCAACTTTTGACTCTTGTTCCTGTTAAATATTCAATGTTCTGCTTGTAGAACTGTAAAAAGGAATACTGTATTCTGAGGGCAAACATGTTTGGAAGGCATTTGCAGCCTATGTTTGTACACAAAAATGTTAAATAAAATCTCCTGTATCTACATAAAATGATGAACCTTTTTTTTCCAAGGGGTGAGAAGTCTGGGATTTGTCACCTGCCGTGTTTTTTACTGATGAAACATTAGCTAGTTCCAATTAGCTACATGCTTCTTATTAAAAGTGCAATGCATGTCATATGAACTGAGCCGTAAAAATATAAATGGGTCAATATATAATTGTGGGACTTTTTGTAACATAGTTGACATTTTTGCTGTTTTCAGGCCTAAAATCAACATGGTCATCTATAACCAAACACCACATGGCATTTTTACAGAAAGATTTTTCTAAATATTATATATACAACTGAGTAAAATTGAAATTGAAAGATATTGTAGTAAACCTGTTGACATGCCATAAATCCACACTTGACTCACACATTACTTTATATTAAATAAGTCAGAAAGCCTTGGAGTCTGGCCAGTCTTTTCTTCAGGAGGAAATGACATCATGTGGAGCAGGTCAGCTCAAGTTAATGAAAATAATACAAAACAATTTTTGAATAAGCTCATTTTATTGTTGTTTAGCTAATTAGAAGGTAGTTGTTATTAAATTGGAATGGTTATTTTCCATTAAATCATCATCAGTCATTTGAAGACAGTTACTATTTCACAAATGACATTTTTTTAAATTTATGACATATTTTGGACTTTGTATGTTTTTTTTTTGTTGTTGTTGTTTTTACAGTTTTTTAATGTTACAGTATGCTGCCATTTTTTAGGTATTTTTCTGGCAGCCTTTTTGCCAGATATTGACATTTTATTTCTTTTGTCTTTTACGGTGTGGGGGATTCTCAGTGGTTACAACGTGCCACTGGAGATATGAATTGATTTACTGGAGTAGTTTTGATGCAAATAAAGAACAAAGAGAATTTGGGGGAAGATGTAAAAGATAGGTGTATATTTGAGGCTGTGTAACTTTTAAGCTACTAAACTGTTAATTAGTTAGACAGCTGGACAATCCACAACTAAGATACCTCAAGCATTAGTCTCAAATATAGTAAAATGATAAAGTGGCGCTTCGGATGGCACCACACTGTGATATTTTACGCACAGTACCTACAGTGTGGTGTAACCACATGGATACACAACAACATGCAACCATATAAACCTAATCCTATTTGACTGTGTATGTTTTACAAACAGCCTAATTTACATCAAACCAAACAATGTGCTAGTTATAGTCGCCAATAGCCAATAAACTAAATTTGATTTTATTTCACTCTCAGTCTCTTTCTCTCATCTGTCTGTCTTTGATTATTTCCATTAGTTCACACACATCACTGTGTTGTTTTACCTCACACACCTCACACACTCGTTTTTTCCATCACTTCAGAGGACATCACGCTGACTTGCATTCATGTCCTTGACACTTACTGTAATCCCGTTTACTACTACATTCCTTACAATAACCCTCAACCAAAATAAAATCCCCACAATAAAATCGAATTATTTACCGCCTGGGGGTCTGTCTTTGTCCCAAAAGGAGGCTGGGCTCCACAATGTAACTGTATAAACAGATTTACGTCCCCACAACATATGCAACATATGCACACACACACACACGCACACACACAGACACAGTGGAGGCGGCAACCTTGCGGCCGCGCGTTTTCCTGTTGCACCTTCAGACTCGTTTCTGCCAAACCAAGCATGAGCAGCGGTTACTCTGTCACATTTACATTTTGTTTTCATTTTGTTTCACTTTGTTTCGCTACTTTAAAACGCTCACCTTGACGTGTTTCTTCTTTCTTGGCGCTGAGAGCCAGTGGAGTGATCATCCAGACGCATAGATTGGGGAGAAAGACTGCGTTTTTTTCCATCCTAACTATACGGTAAGAGAAAACTGTTTTTCCCTCTTGTTTAAGCTTTGTTTTGGTTGCGTTGGTGAAGATATTGACTGTTTTATGAAGTGAGTATCATAGGTGTTCTCATAGGCCAATGCGTAAAATCCAAAGATTTTACGCACAAAAGCGCACTGAATCTATAGCCAGGTTATTCTTCAGCTGTTGTAACTTTCACTTTTACATGAAAGTTGATTTTTGATTTGTTATGACGATTAACTAGTGAAATAGATGGTTTGTGACTAAGCCTATGTGTTTATGCAGTATAATAAGTACAGTAGCATGTGTGTTTATGTCAGTTTGTGGGGCTGATAAATGAAAATGAAAACTTGCATGTGGTCATTTCCTTTCACTGGGCATCTACTACATCATGCTTACTCTTTGTTGTCATATCTATCCCTGCTATCAGGAGTTTACAATATGACACCAGTACCTCTCTCATTAGTTCCACACACTGTGCTTTTGCCAGTAGCAATACAGCAGCTTGTCTTTCACAATAGCTTCCCACTTTGTTTTCCTTTCACTGAGCTGAGCTGGCACATTGATTGACAGAGCAGTGACAGATCCTGTCCGGCAGGATGTGCATTTTCTTATCACTTCCTCCAAAGCTGTTGTGAGCACATATATCTACGGTCATAATGATTAGCTTTTTGCCAGAGCAGTCAACTGGAAAAAGGGGAAGAAAGCTCATTCTGAGATAGCTTTTTTTTTTTTTTTTTTTTTACAAGCTATAAACTGCAGAATTGGGGAAAGGTGCATAAGTGCTGTTTTGTATTTCCGCTGTAACTTTAATGGTTTTGCAGGTTCAGAAATGTTCGCAGCCTTATGAGGTGTGTTGCTTGTTGGCTTTCCAAACACACCGGATAAATCCTGGTTTTTGAATTCCATTGGCCTGTGAGAAAGTTGCAATAGCACAACAACAGAGGAGATGTGGGACTTTGGTCAAATATGCTGCCTTTTGGGATTACTGCTGGTAAAACTACATAGTTCAGTAGTATTTCTTTCTTCTCCACATTTTTAAAGCTGGCACTGGCTATGTGTTCTTACATTTTCATGTTAGGAAGCTTAACATGCAGTACAGCCATTAAATATATCTTGGTGATCACAGGAAATGCTGCCTAAGCAGGAACAAATCTATATTTAAATGAAGCTGACTAATCTTTGGAAGTTGCTAATTTTAGAAGAACATTAAAAGGGAAATTCACGTTTTTTCCTCCAGTGTTTGTTGTTTATTACTCAGCGGGGAATTCCCTCACAACTGAATTTAACTGAATTCTAACTAAATTTAGATCATTCCTGCCAAATATCATCGACCTAATTAAGAACAGAAAGCTACTTTCACTTCAAAATTAACGATCTGACGAGTGTTAAGATATGAATGAAACTATATGACATCTAATTGTTGGGCCGTTTGAGTTGAAGCAGCAGGGAGAAAGTCATCTTTATGTGGATGGAATGCTCAGAAACTCTTGGCATATCAATGTGATCAGTTCATCAATCTCCTTTCTATAAGTTGTAATAAAAATGAACAGCTCTTTAGTGTTTCTTTAATGGAAACATGTCTGAGTACCTTTTGGGACTCTGATAAGCAACAGTGGGACTGAGTGAAGATCAGATTGCGCATTGTGTCAGATATGTTGACGTAACGCTCCTAAAATAGGTCCCTGCATTGCTCCAGTAGTGACCAAATATCCCTTTCGTTGCCTCAGAAATATTTGTTTGTCATGCTTTCATTCTTGTTGAATCTTATCTTGTCTAATCTTACTCACTGTATGAACCTTGGCAGCAACTGGGTCATATTTACATACCGTTGCTTTCTCTGTGGTGTGTAACTTTCACTGGTAGCATGTGGTCTCCATCCCTCAGTTCACAGGAGGTAAAAGCAGAATTTATATCGATATATTTGTGTTTCTACCAACAGTCTTAGTCCATCTGAACTGATGTACCCCTCAAGATGACATTACTGGCATTATAGAAGTAGCTATTTTGTATTTTTGGGGCAAATACACCTCAGACTAAGTATTTGGAAAGTTAAACATTTTTTTCTTTAGGTTCTGTGCTTCAACACATACAGTATGAAATGGATACCACATTAAAATGGTAAATCTCAGCTTTAATTTGAGTAGATTTACATCAATATAGAAAGAACAGTGTGAGAAATGTAGTGCACAAAATATGGGTGTTCAAAATTAAGTTTTTTTTTCTTTTACAGTTAATAATTGAAATCTTACACCAATAGGCATCTTCAGACACATTGGCCTTGCTTGGTGATGCTGTCCTAACTTTTCACTGCAGCCACGTTTTATGCTCACTTCTAGTAGAATCTCTCTGCAAGTGCAATGAAGCTCAGTCTAGCTGAGATGAGGTGGCACAACCCACTAAGGATATTTCACCTTTTCATCCAAAAAAGATCTTTAGTTGCTTCATTGTATATTTAAGATTGTGGTCCTGTTTTGATACACATAGGTTGCCCCTGCATGTTTCTGCATGTACCCTATTGCTTCTGTCAGCAGGGAAACCATTAATAAATGCCAGTGTACCAGTTGCTCTGGCAGCCGTAACAGTACCGCCAGTGTCTTTTGACAGATGAGGTGTTGTGTTATGGATCATGAGATGCTTTCACTTTCCTCTTTCCATCATTTTGGCCTTGTCCTTGTCCTATATATTACATATAGGGTTTGCATCTTCCAGTGCCTCTGAGGTTGTCGTCATGAAGTACAGATACATTCACCTCCGCGGCAAAACGTGTGTTCCTGACTCTACCAGACTTGTGGTATAGCTTTTCTCAGTGACTGTTTACATCGATGAATAAACCCAATGTGTCATAACCCATATGTTTGTTGAAGAGCAGTTTTAAAGCTCAGTGTGGAGGCTCTGGCCATCGCCATCTTGACAGTGCCTGGCTAAACCCAATCCCAAAATGATCAGAGAGGGGGAGCATGAGCACCAAGGCTTGGACTGCCCTGTGACAGCAGCCACCTGTCACTTCAAGCAACCACACCCTTTATCATGCATAACTTTAAGCCTTAAGACATTATAAATGCTTGAGTTATACAAAAACTCACTCACATTACAGTTGTCATCTCTGGGAAAATTGGCTTTTTTTGTTAGGGTGATTAGTATCCCTTAAAGGAATAGTTAAATCCTTCTGGAAATCATGAGCATATACCTCTAAGAAAATTACTTACCTATTTACTTTTCATTTACATTGAATTAGTCAGTTCAAGTAAATGTATCCATATAGTTGCGACTTGCCAACCAAAAATTAGTTACACCCTCATGTAAAGCCTGATTTATTGTCTATTTTACTCTAAATGGGACCATAATTTGGTTTAATCTACAGTAGAGTAATGAAAGAAGACTTGAAACTAGTGACTGAGACCATAAACTCATGAACAAAACGTTTACTGACATAACAAATCAGGTGAGAAATAAGGTTATTTTCTAATTGACTTCCATACAGTCAGACTTCTTTTTGCGACCTCAGGAGTCACCCCCTGCTGGTCATTAGATAGAATGTAGGTTTAAGCCACTCCCACATTAGCTGGACCTTTCAAACCTGGAGCCTACATTTACCTTTTATATTCTACAGTCTTTTAGCTTGACTGGGTGCTTTTCACTGTTTCCGGTCTTTATGCTAAACCAAGCCAATCACTTCTTGCTTTTAGGTACATATTTAACACAGAGACACAACTGATATGTGTTTTCATCAAAAAATTAAGAAGCTTGGTGGGTTCTACTGGCAATGTTTTAAAACGCAGCAACAGAAAAGTTAATAAGAGTAGAGTTCTTGTAAATATTTCGATCTGCTGGTGAGAAAATAATACCACGCTAACTAATCTACAGTATCAGTGTAGTTGGTCTGGAAACCTGTGTGTTGTGTCTTTCTCACTCCCCCTGTGTGATTTTACCCCAGTAAACTGAATAGTTTGGCCTACATTCCTACATTTCAGACCTCTTTTTTCTAAAGGTTATCTGAGGTTGTACGTGGTTTGCATCATAAATGCTAATCTGCTTACAATATAGAGGAATTCAGCTAAATGCCCTGAAAAAACACAACAAAGATAGTTCAACACAGTGCTACGACAATACCACAATTGCTGTGAAATTTATGGGTTGTTTATTTTGTGTAATTATCAGTGATTGTGGAGGAAAGCATGTCAGTGGTGGAAATGATTAGTGGAGGGGTTTTGGGAAACTTTTCCTAAAAAGAAAGGTCCATTGTTGGATTGTCTGCTTTGGCCCTGTATGGTAAGCAAACTGTTCCCTGTCTTCCAGAGATAGATGGCTTTTCTGACCTGTGTGTGTATGTGAATGTCCATGTGGTAACTCTGTTTAAACAGGCGAACACCACTGAGATCTTTGTCTCTCTGCAGACCACTGCTGTTAATTCGACAGCCGCTGGGCAAACTTCCCAGATGCTCCCTCGTCGATATTCTGCCGCCGTCTGTGACAAGGTTTACTGAACGGAGGAGACAAAGATCGGCGCGAAGAGGAAGACTAACAGACTCGTGACGGTAAAAGGTACAAGTGAAGTCATCACAAGCGTGATGCATGTGGTGAGAACTTCCTGCCTTGGCTGTCCTCCTGTGACACAATCGCTCTTTTCTTAAGCGTCACCATGCTGTTTGGCAAGCAGGTATTATGTCTGAAAACACGTCAAGCGGCTGAGTGTGTGGGATGAGAGTGCACAGAAAGCAGAGGAGGGGAAACAACAACCATGCTGGAGAATTACCAGCTGGTTTACATTGGCCTGGAGCTGGTGATCGCTTGCCTGGCCGTGGCTGGGAACGTCCTGGTCTGCTGGTCCGTCTGCATCAACTCCAACCTGCAGAGCATCACCAACTTCTTTGTGGTGTCGCTGGCGGTCGCTGATATTGCCGTGGGGCTGCTGGCAATCCCCTTTGCTATCTCTATCAGGTATTATTTCATGTTATTTGATTTGAGAATGTTGTGTTACTCATACCCTCACTCAGACCTTGAAAAAAATCATCCATGCCCTCATTTTTTCCCGCTTTGATTACTGCAACTCCCTTTTGTCGGGCATTCCACAGAAATCTCTCTTCTGCCTCCACCTGGTCCAGAACGCAGCAGCTTAACTTTCTTACTGATTTTAACAAACAACATCAAATCTTCCCTATTCTGGCTTCTCTTCATTGACTCCCTGTCCGTTTTAGAATTGATTTTAAGATTTTACTGATCACTTTTAAAGCTCGCCAGGGCCTTGCCTCTGGTTATATTTTAGACATGTTCACCCTCCTGATCGTTCTGAAGTCGAGGTTTAAATCCAGGGGTGACTGGGCCTTCCCTGTCAGGACCCCTCAGCTTTGAAACGACCTGCTTGAGGAGATAAGGCTCACTGAATCAGTAACTTCTTTTCAATCACTTCTTATAGACTTGCCTTCAAGTAAAGTTCTCTTTAATTTCTCTTTTATCACTCTCTGCCCTTTCATCCCTTTTAAATGTTTCACTGCTTGTAGTCCCTCCTTCTAACCTCCTGATCTTAATCTATTTCTATCTTTTATTTTCACTTCAGCTTCTCTCTTAACCCCCTTGTGTGATGTCGTCTTTCTTAAACCAGCTTTTAATTAGCACATTTTGCCTTTTTTTATGTTCTATCTGTCAAAGCACTTTGTAAATGTTCTTCTAAAAGGTACTATACAATTAAAGTTATTATTATTATTATTATTATTGTTTTGATTATAACTTTTGAAACATTTTTTTCATTTGTGGTTGTTCTCTTGCAATTCAACATCAGCACTGGTTTCTGCGCCTACTTCTACGGCTGCCTGTTCATCGCTTGCTTCGTCCTGGTGCTCACTCAGAGCTCCATCTTCAGTCTGCTGGCCATCGCTGTGGACCGCTACATCGCTATCAAGAACCCACTCAGGTGAGAGGAAAGGAAAGGTCACATCAGTTGGCATATCTTTGGCTTCATCAGACAAAAACTAAATTCAACAATGCTCTTAAGTTTAGGAATTCAAAATAAGAAGTAGAACAGGATTAAAAAATTAAAGCAGTGATCATCAACAAGAGAAGCAATTTAACCTTTGGATTGTATTCTGTGTGAATGCGTGAAAATAGAGCATACTTTGGCACACATTACACTGAAGTCAGATGCGAGAGAGGTGTCAAAACCTCACATGTATTATTCAGTTCAGGCTAATCTGGCCCGCTGTGGTAAGACAAACATATATACACACTTAATTGGGTTACTGTTGTGCGATGTTGAAATACAGTTTCTTTAAAATGATGCAAAGTCTCTTGTTTCTGCAACAGGTGCTTTGACTGACTCACATTGTTCACGTGTGTCATTAAACCCACAGTCATTTTGCCACAGCTGCATTCTTTTTCCTTTCGTGCCAGGGTATTTCATGTCGTAAGCCAAAGCAGGTGACGCATTTGCATAAGCGGTTGCATAACAGCGTCAGTGTGTGTTTGTGTGCTCACGCTGATGCCACAAACCTGGCACCAAAGACCAAAGTACTAATAATTCATCAGAATTTTAGGAGGCTTAATAGAGGCCACTGGCTGCCAACCTGGCCGTGCAAGAACTCAGTCAAAAACACAGGGAGGCTTTTAAGTCAGCGTATGGGAGATGATGTTACTGGTCATTGTGATTCTCTACTTTTATTTCTGTAGTCAAATGTATGCATGACATATCGCACAAATACACTCTGGCTATAAAAGTTGTAGAGGTAAAGTTTTACAGTCTTAAAATACCTCAATAACTTGAAGATGTCACAATAATTCTGCAATGTCTGGACATGAGTGTTGTCAAAATACAACAAAGACAAATATTAAACCATAAAGCTGATTGTGTGTTTAAAAGAACTAAATGTGAACACATTTTCACAACCTGATGTTTGTTTTAGGTCCACAATCCAACTTTATGTGTGTAAAACTAAGCCAAAATTTGAGCTGAATTACAAGCTGTTACGACATTTTATTATTAAAAAATATGTCTTTAACTAGGTTTAAACATTTGGGGATTTTAGTTCTAATCAGTTCACTCATGGTATTAAAGAAAATGACATTATATTAATGTTTTTGTATTTAACTGAATTGCTCAGAAGCTCTTACGTGACGTGAATGGAAATGTCTTGAGATGAAAAACAAGTGTGCTGGTAAAAAAAGTATAGGAAGGAAATGGACTTTTCAACAGTATTATGTACACTCATACAGCTGCTTACAGAGTCATGCAGCGTCACACTTCAGAATGTCACACCTTGTCTGCTTAAAAAATGGTTCTTTTGCTACACTGATGCATTTAAATATTTGTTTTTAAACAAATCTTTACAAAGTCAGAATGGATATTAATTTTGAAATACTTAATGTGTGCTTTGTTTGTAATCGCCAAACCTGATAATGGGCAAGATGGAACACAAAAGCAGATTAGTCATTTTATATAAGGGGAAAAAAAACTGCATTGGGACAACTGAAATTTTGCTGAGGTTTATTAAATAAATAATGCATTTAGGCCTCGGTGCACAACCATTTTCTCCCTATTTATAATGCCAAATATTGACTTTCCTTTCTCAGGAGGATGCTGTCACAAGGAGATTAGATAAACCAGCCCTACAATATTATATCGTGTTCTGTTCGTTCTTTCAGGTACAGCAGTCTGGTGACAGAGCAGAGGGCGAAGGGCATCATCGCACTGTGCTGGGTTCTATCAGTGGGCATCGGCCTGACACCCATGTTCGGCTGGCACACAGGTGAGACATGTATGTTGGCAATGGCACATATATACCTATTATTCCTCAAAAATGTAATATGGCATCTATTATATCATTCATAGGTTTGGAGAGAGTTCTGTTTATGTTTCTTTTATTGCCATACAATGTAAATGCTGTAAAAGAGGCTGGATAAGCAGCAAATTAAGAGCTGCTTAAAGTTAACGCTTCTGTAAATTTACCCTCAGCTGGCCTACAATGGTAAAAAAAAGAAACAACAACAATGTGTTACGGAAAAATGAGGAAATGCACTGCTGTTGTAGTTCTGGAGAAAAGTGCTCACAGTTCCTTCAGTTACAAGAAATACATGAGCCTTATTTCCTTTGCCTGAGGAGAAAAGGCTCACCCAGTCAGTAACTTCTTTTAAATTACTTCTTATAACCCACTTTTATAGACTCGCCTTCCGGTAAAGTTCTCTTTTATTTCTCTTTTATCACTCTCTGCCTTTTTTTTTTATCCCTTTAAAATTTTTCACTGCTTGCAGTTCCTCTTTCTAACCTCCTGATCTTAACGTATTTCTATCATTTATTTTCTCTTCAGCTTCTCTCTTAATCCCCTTGTGTGATGTCATCCTTTTAACCAGCTTTTAATTACCTATCAAAGCACTTTGTGAATATTCTTCTTAAAGGTGCTATACAAATACAGTTATTATTATTATTGTTATTGTCACACTGGCCTAATTCAGATGAGTGGTTCTTACAGCTTAATTTTATTGTTTTTTTGTCAAACTGAAACCCACATTAATACAAAATTATGTTTTACCATACAGAATTATTTGTCTTCTTTGGATGGCATTGTTAAAAAACTTTTCAAAACTGTCTTTTGCTCAGGTTTGAACTCCACCATCACCACCAGCAGAAACAGCTGCCCTGAGGGAATGACCCGCTGCTTGTTTGAGGGGGTGGTTCCCCTGGACTACATGATCTATTTTAACTTTTTTGGCTGCGTGTTGGTCCCTCTGTTGATCATGCTGGTCATCTATGTCAACATCTTCATGGCGGCACGGCGGCAGCTCCGACTAATGAGCCTAAAAGTTGCACAAACGCCTGCGTCCGGACAGAAAACAATGTGCTCGAGCTCGTCTCGTTCAGTCCTGCAGAGGGAAGTCCATGCTGCAAAATCGCTGGCCATCATCGTGGGTTTTTTCGCCGTATGCTGGCTTCCGCTGCATATCATCAACTGTTTCAACCACCTCTGTCGGGGCTGCAAGCGGCCAGACATCTGGGTGATAAACATTGCCATCATCCTCTCCCATGCTAACTCTGTGGTGAACCCCTTCATCTATGCCTACCGCATTCAGGAGTTCAGACTGACCTTCCGGAGGATTCTGTACCAGCACATCCTGGGGAAGAGGGATGGCTGTGGGTTCGGGAGTGCCGCTGGAAGAGAGACCAACAGTATCATGCGGACGTCTTCCCGTATGAGTAAAGAGCGTTCATCAAGCGGCACATTGGTAAATAGTTATGTCCTGGACCACAGTATTGACCAGACTAGACCAAAGGATGCTCATGAATCCTCTCCCCAGTGGACATCAATTTTAGATACTACACAAAGCAGCTACATGCCCAATGGACACGCAGCATGCAACATTGCAGCTTCCTATCTCGGGGGAACAACAGATGTTCTGGAGGTGAACGACAGGGGAACCTGCATTGCTTTTGTAAATGTTCAGGCTCTTAAACAGACTGACTGTACCCGCTGCCCTAAACTTACAGAAATCTCATGACGAAGATATGATGTCTGTATTTAAAATATTTTTCTGTTGCTACAACACATATGCCATTGTACAAACATGAAAAAGGATTAATGAAGTCCCAGCAGATCAACACCAGCAGCTAATCTGTTCATCTGAGGTCACATAAACTAGTTTTCAGGTGATATTTTTGCTGTCATAAACCATCTCTGAATGCACAAACACAGCACACTTTATGAAAACCAGGTGGATGTTTATTTTCAGCTTTTATTTTCTTGACATGCTGTAAAATTCCATCTGTTGAATGTGTTCTTCATCCAAGATGAATGCTCTTTTTAAAATTGCCTGTATTAAAAATGTGCTTGTAAATATAAATATATAATGTACTGTATTTTGAATTGTGTTTTTATAATGTTTCCTGTATTGTTTTCACCCACTGGAGAAAAACAATGGCATCGGTTGCCAGCAAGCATGAGGTGTGCATCATCACTTATGTAAAGATTTATTTAAAAGACAATTTCTCAAAGTGTCGGAAAGCTACAACACATCTGATGTTGCTGGCTTGATTGGTGATTTGATAACTGCCAGGCAACGTGTTGATTGCTGGTTCAACATCTAAGTGACATATGAATCAAGGGTACGGGTCAGTCACCAGCCATCCAAAACAAAGAGCTTGTTTTATCTATTCAAATATCACTCCATATGCCTGTAATGCAGCTACTTTCAGAGTCAGGCTTGCACACATAAACAGCATGAAAAGCACACACACGTAAAGTGCACACATGACCACAGAGTACTCAGCAAGAGGTGTTTACAGAGTAGCCCGGCTGCTGACGCCAGTCAATGGTCCTAATGCAATGGAAATCAAATGAAGGTTCATTTGATGGTGTCTTTTATTGTCCCATTATGCTTTCTCTTTCCTCATTAAAAAGCCCTTCCACTGTGGAAAGACCTGCATTAGGCAACTTGTATGTGCCTTAAAGCACTCCCAGAGACATTTCCCCAGGAATAAACATACATGGGCATGTGTCAAAAGTCGTACTGTATGTTTATTCAAAAACTATGCATAATGGTTGTTCATCACACTTTCTGGTCATATACAGGGGTATAAAAATAGATTAAACTATTTCATTTAATGCTGGAGTTGTGTGTCTCTGTGTGTGGTTGTGCTGTTTTGATAAGCATGACATAACAGCTATGAAGATGATATGGTTATGGGTGATTCAAATCTGTTGGTTTCCAGAAAAATAAAACTAAAATGTTTGCATGATGTGCTGTAGGAAAGCAATCCAGCGCCTTTATAGCATATCATATAGTCATAAACTACCACTAGGAAGAACAACATGCATGCAAATTTTTTATGTGCACTGTAGGAAAGAAAAAATAACAGAAGTTCAATAACCAAAGTGTCCTAGAGAGAACAGAAATGTTTGTTGTGGGATTGTGGGTTGCCTTTCTATTACAAACAGATAACCTGAACCTTTGACCTCCACAGTGAGAAGATGTGGTGGCTCTATTAAGCTGTGGTGGGTATTTTGCTGGCTCTATTTGCCCCCTCAAAAGGAAGGATCACTTAAATCAATACAAAGCTGTTGTAAGATGAAACATTACCATCCTGATAGGAGTGATCTCTTCCAAGATAGTGACCTTACATCCATTCATAGAGCCTGAGGTTTGATGAAAATGATGTGAATCATATGCTACAGCCTTCATAGTCCTCAGCTGAACACGTTCTGAGATCAGAATGACAGAGAGCACTCTCCACCACAATCATCAAATCCATAATTGGCATCAGACTAATGCCAAGGTGCACCGAAGCTCTTCTGGCAGCACATGGTAGCAAATAACAAATTACTAAGGCATTTTGAATTTTTCTTTCATTTGGTTCCCATCTGTAGGCTATTTGGCATACAAAAATGAATAGACAAAGTATAAATGTGTATATTAGTATATGTGCAGTTTACCTATGTGTTTTTGCAGAGCTGACCACATTATTTAGACGACAAAAAATACATGGTCTCAGGTTCAGGAAACAGCAGTGATGCCTCCAAAGAATATTGGAAAGGTCAGGTTTTTCACTGTAACTCCAGTATCTAAGTTTCAAAGAATGCAGCTGTGGTTTCCATTTACAGTAATATGCAGTGAAACAGCATCTATGGCATTATAATTTTTATCCCAAATGAGGATTCATTCTAGATTGCCTATATCAAAAATGTGGTTGTTCATATAAATATATAATGTTTGTAATCACTGTTCCCTCTAAGCTGCGCGCGTGCGCAATTGCGCACTGCTGACGGTCTCTGCGCACAGAAAATCTGTGCTGCCACAAAAAAAAATCCAACCTAAATTGTAAATAAAATAAACACGTAACAATTCATTCTGTGCTATTTTTCAGTGTGAGTCAGTGAGTGACCGGTGACTGGCTGCTGCAGCCAATGATGCGATTCACATACGTATTTACCATAGACTGTATATAATGGTATTTACGCAGCTAATCAACGTCAGGCGTCCTTATGTGCAGCCACGGCTGTTCTCATAGATATGAATGAGTAGACAGGACACGCCCCTTTTAGCTGCGTGCTGCAGCGAGGCTAAGCTAGTGGGGGCAAAGTTTCAGTGCATTCTGTTGATGTAGACGGCGTGAAAACGGAAACAACAAGTATGCCGGCTCACTGTGCTGCATACAATTACACACTACGTCGTACGATTGAGACAAGGAAACTTGGAATGACTTTTCATAGGTAAGAATAGTTTTTGGCTCTTTTTTCATTATGAAATCTTGTTGAGAGCTTACTAGTTAGCCACTAGCAAAATGCTAAGGCGAGCTAGCAGCTTGACAAGCAAATACCAGACGATTAATAGTAACTGTAGTATAGTTGTACAAGCAGTAGTAGTAATAGTAAAAGTACAAGCAGCAGTAGTAGTATAAACAGCTGTTAGAGTCGTAGAAGTAGTATCAGCATTTGTAGTAGTATTACAAGTTGTAGTAGCAGTGCCAGTATCAGCAGCAGTAGTGTACTATCACTACTACTAGTAGTAGTCACATTACTATTACTACCACCAATGCTACCAGTAGTAGTTATAAAGCCTAACTCATGTATGTCCAGATTACCATCTATGTTCTTTCTCCAAACCCATTTTATGATTGGGATTACAGGCAGTTCTTTAGGACTGCTCTCAAATAATTGAAATGTTACTAAACAAGGTTATACTTATCAAATTAAATAGCTCTGGTCTCCAGTATATTGGCGAATTCGGTTCTTTGTACTTAATTTATTAGCATGATTTCTTTTTAATATGTTGTGTACAGACTTAATTACTTCTCTGTCTACTTTTCTTACTCCATGTAGGTTTCCCAGAGACTATGGGTTGAGGAGGAATTGGAAGTTTGTCGGCTTAGACCTGGTGTCATTCCATGAGTGATAAACTTCCCGGCTCATCTTGGAAGAGTACGTGCCAGAAAGACCACGACCAAGCAGCCTTGAGATCTTAGACAGCGTCTCCCTCAGGTGGGTGTCAACGGTGTTCACAGTCAGGTCTGTGGTAATCCAGTCAAAAAACAAAACAGAAAAAAAATCTAGATTATAAATCAACATGTAACCAAAGCACTCTGTGTATAATGCCATAGTATAGGATGTAGTTCAGAAAATGTCAAAGTATAGTATGCTTTACTGAAGAATAACATAGTATGGCCTGTAGTTCATAGTACAGCATGTTGGCAAGAAAAAAAACAAAACATAGATTATTATGTGGTTCAAAAAGCACAAAATGATAGGATGTTGCCTAAAATTGTCATGTATGATATGTGGTTCAAAAAATGTCATAGTGCAGTATATTGTCAAAATAGTATTTAATTCAAGAAAACATCAGAGTATAATATGTCATCTAAAAAATGCCATAGAATAATAATTTCATTGCACAAGTAAAAGTATAGTAACTTTTAAAACTGTTCAAATTCTTATATGTTGCTAAAAAAAAACAAAAACAAAAAAAAGTCACAGTAATATGTCAGTTAAAAAGCCTATAGTATGATGTGTCGCCCAACAAACATCATAGTATAGCATGTCGCTCTAAAAACGTCAGAGTATAGCCTTTAGTCCACAGCTGTCAGTAGGTGAGGAGCAACACAAAAACAGTCCAAACGCTGGTTTCCAGAGAGTTAGACGAGCATTTATTTGAAAGAGGAAGTTTACAACAACACAACATGTGAGTTTAAAAACAAATGGGTGTTAGTAAAATAAAAATAAATAAACAGAACTAAAAGGGAACTTCATGTTGACATTGATGGGCGTTCCAACCAGGAACAAAGTAAAAGATAATCAATACGAAAAAAAACACTCTTCCTGTTCACCTCTTAAAACCCAAAACACACCACAGTAGCACCCTAAACTAAAACTACCAATGGGTTCCCTGTTTTCCTTTCTGAACAATTCAAAGGTCCCTCTCTATCTCCCCACACATCCACCAACCACTGGAACACATCTCCAAAGTTCTGCCGGGCCAGCTCAGCTTCCCCTCAGAAGAAGTGCCGCCACCTGCCAGATGAAGGAGCCTTTTGAGAGGCAGCTGACATCGTGATTGGACTGTACTTTGGTCTGTTCCAATCCAGCTTCAGCTCCAGAGACGGCAGGCGGGACGAGTCAACGGAGGCCGGATGGACGAAGGCATGAAGCTGAGTACAATCCAGAAAACAACAGAGGAGGAGTGCAGCAGCCAGAACAACCAGAGTAGCATCGTATGTCTCTTAGAAAACATCATAGTATAGCTTTTGCTATGAAAAAATGCCATTATATACATCGTATATTGTACAAATAACAAGTCAAAGGAAAGAGACATACATTGTAGAATTGTAGTAATTGTGGGCTGACTGATTTACTGATTATCAGTATTTTATTTTTTACAGATTTACGGTAATAAATACATTTAAAAATGGTGCTACTTTGGCTCTGAACCTTTATCTACCTGTGGTCGCTCTGTCTTCTGGAGTGATTTGATTGGTTATACATCACGAATACAACTCCTTTAACTTAACATCTGTAAACAAAACAAAAACATATCAACAAAGTTTTCTGTTAGTTTGTGTTCTTCTAAGTTTAACTCCGAGATTTTAAATACTTTCATTTACTGCAAATGAATATCAACTCCAAATGTCTCACTAATAATCATTATCAGCCTTAAAAACCCACAAAATACCCCTCTATACTCGACCACACTTAGTACAGGCCGGTTCCCCCTTCTATAAATCTGCTTGGAATCTTCCACTTCCTGTTTGTCAAAGTGGCCTTCTTCCTGGACAGGTTTTGTTGGAGCTCATGCAGCAAACATTTTGGGTAACTGGACTTTAATATGGATGGATGACACTGAATTAGAGTCTGTTTTCATGAGACTGAGTTAAGATGTGTAGCTCTGTCATTAAATAGGAAATTATTTCTCAGAATTCACAGAGAAAAGTCTGAAATGTTTGGTAGGTTAGCATCCCACATGTTCTTTGGCTCAGCTAAAGCTAACTCTCGCCAACTTCTGGATCTCTTGAGTTGCTTGTTGTTAAAATATCTTGCTAGAGGTGCTGAAGCTCAGAAAGTCTGAGATGTTTGTTCAAAATAAGCTCATTCTCAAGTCTGATCTGAACTGTCCTCTTTTGTTTGAACTTTCCCTAAACTTAGGAGTTAATGACAGAGCAGCACATCCAGACTCAGTCTCATTTATGTAGAGATTAAACTTCAGTGTCATTCATTGATGTTAAAGTGCAGTTTTTCAAATGTTTGTTGCACATGCTCCCGACCAAACCAGTCCAGGTGGAAGACAATGTGAAGAGAAAGCTCCAGAGGATGAATATCACACATTTACATTGGAAATTAATGTCCTTTAATTGGACATTGTCATGGAAAAGTTGGATTTCCCTTTAAAGATGTTCAAATCTTTGTTGAGTGTTTTGTTGATGTTGGTTTCTAAATGTTTTTTGACACTCGGCTCCAAAGATTAAAACCTTTTACGGCTCACAAGCTGCAACAATTCACACATTATCAACTATCTTTCTGACTAAACTAAGATAAAAAGTGAAAAACTGCCTGATTCCTGCATCATGAATGTAAATCTTTTTGGTTTTTATGACAGTAAACTGAATATATTTAGGTTTGACATTTTATAAACCAAAACAAGAAATGAATTACTGGAGAAAATGACAGATTAATGGACAAAGAAAATGTGTTTTCCAACATATATGGCTGAATTACTCCAACATTACAAGATACATACAATTTAAATTCTATTTTATTTATATAACGCCAGTTACAGGTCAAATTGTCTCAAGACGCTTTATTTTTATATTTTTTTGTCATACTTAAAATATGACAAAGTAAGAAATTCAAAGCTCTTGACTAATCCAATTTATTATTTGTTTTTTAAGAGATTAATCGACAATTAAAATAACTTTCTCCACTAAAACTAATAAACATGAGGTCAAATAGTACGAACAGTTTTAAATACTGCAGTCCCACGACGACAAGAATAAAGTTTCTCAACAAAAACTAAATCTGCTGGTGGATTCCATTAAAGTCCTAATAAATGATAATAAAGTGTGATACTAAAGGTTTGTGGTGCTAAAAATGTCAAAGTAAAGATATGAAGTTGAACATCTGGATGGAGGTTGATAAAAGTTGACCTCCCTTCATTTCTCTGGAGCGACTCCATGGATTTTATGGATGGTGGTTAAAGACCTGCTCTTCTAGTGGTCTTCCTTCTAGTAAAAAGTCAGTCCATCCTGGCCGACTTCAACACCTCTTCATGACAACTTGTTCTGCCTCTGACCTCGTGGAAACTCCAGAAACTCGGGAAAACCCGTGGAGACTCGAAGAACTCGTGGAGACTCGAAGAACTCGTTGGGCGGGGGAAGGTGTGGTGGGTGGTGAGGGGAGGTGGGGGAGTAGAGGGGGGAGGCCGCCACCCACCTCCCCGCCTACTCTCCGCCCTGACTCCACCCAGACTCCGCCTTGGCTCCACCCATGTGGTGACTTCAGCAACTACGATGACAAAGGGACGACGAAATTATATTTTTTTATCTGATCTGTAGCTCAGTGAGTTAAGGATTTGCCTATGGAGCTGCAGGTCGCCGGTTCAAGACCAGACCCTTCTTAAGTTTTTATCAAAATCCTGACAAAGACAAAGAAAGAAAACTGCCCGTGGCGGGTCTTGATCCTGCGACCCTCCGCTTGGTAGTCTCTTCTTATCCCCCTGAGCTACTCGCTCAGATACTAATTCTTCTTTTTTTTGCGCATTTATCATCTATTTTTTGCCGTGTTCGAGTTTTTTTTTAACTCGAGTCTCGACTCGACCGTTTTTCTCAGGAGGTTGGACTTCAGCCTTTGTGCTGGAGGGTGGAACCCTCAGTTCCAAGACTTTCCAAAGCCTCCACACCTCCCGAGTCCTCAGGACCTGAGCTTTCACACAGTCTGAGGGCTGAAATTTTCTAAGTCCCACAGTAGTTCTCTGTTAGATTGAACTTTCAGACAGTCCAAGGACTGATATCTTCTAAGTTCCTGAGTAGTTCTCTGTTAGTTTGAACCTTCAGACTGTCTGAGGGCTGAAATTTTCTAAGTCCACAGTAGTTCTCTGTTAGATTTAACTTTCAGACAGTCCAAGGACTGATATCTTCTAAGTTCCTGAGTAGTTCTCTGTTAGTTTGAACCTTCAGACAGTCTGAGGACTGAAATTTAAAAGTTTCTCAGTACTTCTCTGTTAGTTTGAACTTTCTGGTTAACAGAAGCCTTAAAACTTGTGACCATGAGTCTTGATTTCACATTTAGACCATCCATCTGAGTTCTTCTCAGACCTTCACCTGTGGGTTTTTTAGAAATCCTGAACAAACTTTGATTCTCTTCACTGAACAGTAAAGTTTGTGGAGATCAGAAGGTAACATTAGTTTGATCAATGCCTTCAACTACTAGTAGACTTTATCTGGAAAGCAGTTTTCTGAAATGAGTTCTTAGTAAATCTGTCCACAATCAAACCAAGAACATAAAATGAGGAAATGTTTGAAGAAACAACTTGATGTTTTCAGTTCAGACTAGAAAACACTTTAAGGCCTTTATTTGTTTTTGCTCTTTTGATCATTTTATTGTTTCTTCTGTTTAATTTGATCTTCTAAAGTTTAACTGGTGTCTTTTCAAAGGTTTTATCTTTAGTTTGATTCTTCTTAAATGTTTAGTTTTGCTCTTTTCTCACCTTTTATTCTGTTCTAATGTCTGATCTGATTTCGAAATGTTTTGTCTTTTTAATGTTTGTTGTTTTTTCAAATGTTTTATCGGCTTGTTTGAAAAATTTCCTTTTCTTTCCCAATGTTTAATTTTTTGATTAAATCTTTGTTAAGGTTTTTCTTTTTAAATGTTTTACCACCTTTTAATGTTTAATTTTCTTTTTTAATGCTTCATTGTATTTTCTGTTTAATTCCTATTTAAAGTTTTATTGTCTTTAAGATTTAATTTTCTAATTAAACATTTAATTTTTTAATTAAATGTTTTGACTTTTAAAGGTTTAATAATCTAATTAAATGTTTTGTATTTTTCTAAATGTGTAATATTCTTGTTTAATTGTAATTTTTAAATGTTTAATTATCTAAAATATTTCATCTTTAATGTTTAATATTTTTGTTTAAAAATTTTTTTTAATTTCATAATTACATGCTTTGTATCTTCTGTTTAATTATCTAATTAAATATTTTGTCTAATATAATTTAATTGTATTTAATGTTTAATTTTCTTTTTAAAAGTTTTATTATATTAAATGTTTTTTTCCTTTGATTTAATTGCTTTTTTACTGTAGTTTATTTCTTTAATCTTTTTTTCTGTCAAGATTTTAACCCCAACCTTAAAAATGAAACAAACCCTTAAATCACAATGAAAATACTTCTGTTGTCACAATCATGAGTTAGTCAATTATTCAGTTTATCAATTCAACTTTATTTGTTTAGCACCTTTCACACAGATGACAAAACTAAACAAGCAAAGAGAAAAAACTATGCTAAAACTATGATTAAAACTCAAAAACAAAAAAAAAAAGATTTAACATGGTAATAAAATATGTTGTGTCCAGGGGATGGAGGGAGTTTATTGAAGTCTTCTTGGGCTCACATGGGAAATCATTTAAAATATAAACTTGATATTCAGTCTAAGGAAACTGCAGCAGACGACAGAAGAACCAACAATATCTCCTGTTTTCTCCTTTAATGAGTCGACTCTTCTTGTGCTTTCAGACCAAAGAACTACAGACTCTTCACAACCTGCTCAAACTCTTGGTACAGGACCTCACCACACGGGTCAAGAAGGTTTCTGTCTCATTTCTACTCTGAAGCTCACCTTCTCCTGCTCAAACTGCTGACAAATGTTTCTGCTGCTCTAAAGTCTGGTCTCCAGAACTTCCTAAAAACTCTCAAAGTCTCTTCTGCTGCAGGTTGCTTTGTAGAACTGTTCCAGAAAACCTCACTAAACCACATGGAGGGGCCTCAAGATAGTCGTCCAAATGAAACCATAAAAAACCAAACTAGCACAACCCAAACGCTAAAGTCTCCTGCAGCCTACCAGAGAACCTCTGAGAACAGAGAATCAGGACAGGAACTCTTACCTTCTGGACAACCAACGTGGTTCACAAACAAGAATACAGAATGTGTCTGACCAAAAACCTCTGAAGACTCACTACAGCCAAGATAAAGACACAACTCAGCTGCACCAAATCCACTAATCACTGCACACATTAGCACCATGTGCTAACTGTGGCTAAAGAACCACATTTACCAAGACAACTATCCAGTACAAAGCCCTAAAACACACCAAGAAACACATTAAAGACGATTTTACTGCTGGAAGCTGCAAGCCAACGCCTAAAGAACAAACTAAAGCAATGGAGCCAAACCCAGTTCAGTGGTGAAGAGAAGCAGAGGAAATGTTTGTCTGCAGCTAAATAAAGCAGGAAGACACTGAGCTGCTCAGGTGTTCCTGATAACACCAAGCAGCCACCTGGACAGCCAATAGGAACACAGCTTACTGGAAGTCCAGAGGGCTGGGTTAGTGAAGGAAATTTAGTTTAAAGTTGAAGCAGAAAGTTAACAAAGAAAGTTGAAAACCACCTTCTGATACCTGAAATCTCTGAGTTTTCACACAAAGAACACCTGAACATGTCAAACTGGTTCCATAGTAGAACCATCATTGTAAAAACGTCATAGTATGGTGTGTTGCTCAAAAAACATTAGGACCCGGCTGTCAGGGGACAAACATGTAAGAAACATGAGAACAGAGAGAACCCAACCAGTAGGTCACAGTTTATCATCCCCCAGTCATCTCCTGAAGTCCATATGGTGAGAGACATCAGTATCTGGTTGTTAATTTACCAGAGGATGCTTATAATCATGCTGATGTGGTCTGTACTCTACAGTATTTTAGTGACTCAATAAATGCCTAAGTTGTTTTTTTTAAAATGCTTTTTAGTTTTTAATAAACATTTAACATATATGTAATCAATAAATGGCCTTTGCCTATCTTAAGAAAAATTCACTCAGAACTCTGATATGTTAACAGTACTAAATAAATCAATAAATACATGCATACACACAAAAATAAGTTAATACATTAACTGTGTTAAGATAAGATTTAGATTTTAAAAAAGTTGTTTATGTTTTTGCAGAATCCAGTATTGCTCACTGGTTGGTCATTACATTTTATAGTTTGATTTCACTGTTTAAAATGATGCCACCTCTTTTCAGACAGAACCTGTGATAATAAAACAATACAAAATTTTTAGTTCCGTGTTAATAAAGCACTTAAAGCTTTAAGTATGGCTAAATGCTTTTTTCAAAATTAAATATATCACTCCTTAGGTGGTAGTGGCCCCAAGTTCAGTAAAGTTGGAAAGATATTCACAGATTCGGACTTCCAGCATCAATAACTCATTAGATATAGGTTGTCAAAACATAAACGGTGCCTCTTTCCCATTGTTGCAAGG
This sequence comes from Amphiprion ocellaris, assembly GCF_022539595.1. Classification (NCBI taxonomy): domain Eukaryota; kingdom Metazoa; phylum Chordata; class Actinopteri; family Pomacentridae; genus Amphiprion; species Amphiprion ocellaris. Next base: position 4,635,995 of record NC_072782.1, read on the forward strand.
CAGACAATGTGCTACAAGCCCAGTTTTATCAAAAGTAGCTGTCTTTCAAGCTACAGGAATAACATTGGTGTCTATGGAGTGAACAGGGTCCGTCTGCAATTTGCAAAACCGCTGCAACAGTAAAGAGAGACAAATATTCAATAACTTCACTCTTATACATTGTAGTGTCACTAAAATCACTGCAGCCTTCAACTGGCTCCTGTTGACAAAGTGTTTTAACAGAAATGTAAATGCTGTAATATGATTCTTTTAATGAACCATGTAACTTGAATGGATGTGATGCTGGTGTGACCACAGTGCACACGTCTGATGTTGTTCACAGTGGTCCAAGGGACGCTCAGGGAGTTTGTGTGTTTGCTCAGACTCAGGAAAAATTACAGGGAACATTGTTTTTTTTTTTTGTTTTTTTTTTTTGTTAAAACAATATCTTTATTGGGCTTTATATTATGAAAAACTTAACAATATACTCAACATAAAACAAACAAAGAACAACATGATCCCCCCAAATAAATAAAAGAGTGAAAGAAAAAGAAAAAAAAATAAATAAAAAATAAGTAAATAAATAAAAATAAATATAAATACATAGCATACAGCTCAACAATTCAGCACCACTGTCAAAAATGAATTGGCCTCATAACATCTGAGAAATTCAGTTAAAGGTGACCATATTTTCCCAAAGTCCCCTCCTCTTCCTCTGACAACATAAGTAAGTCGTTCTAGTACAACACAAGATGCCATCTCCCTCACTCACATATGTATTGAGGGTACGTCCATTTTCTTCCAATATAAAGATATCAGCCTCCTGGCCTGCAGGAGTCCAAAATCGATGAGTGTTGACTTATGTAAGTTCTCATCAACCATTTATATTGGAGGAGTTTCATCCTTGTGTTGATTGATTGAGTTTGGGCTTTTAAACATGCACTTTCCCAATCTACTTCATGTATATCCTCTTGAAGATCAGATCTCCATGCATCCAGTTTGTCAGTGGTGGTTTCCTTATCATGTGCCAATAGAGCTGCATAAAATAAAGAAATTTGACCTTTCTCCTCTAAGTTTTGGAGTGTAATTTACAAAGTATTTTAGTATCAACCCCCATTAGACTTATTGGTCTAAATGAAGAGCATTCTGCAGGTGGCTTACCAGGTTTTAAAATCAGTGTGATCATTGCCTGTCTCAGAGTGGGTGGGAGAGTTCCATTTTGATAAGCTTCTTCATACATTTTAAAAAGTGGGATTGCTAATTTTTCTTGAAAAGCTTTATAGAATTCACTCGTAAATCCATCCGGCCCGGGGGCCTTACCACTGTTAATATTTTTGATGGCCTGTGATATTTCTTCAGTAGTTAAATCTTTGTCTAATTCCTTTTTTGAATCTTCTGCTAGGGTCGGGAATTGAAGTTGGTCTAAGAATGTTTCCTGTTCCGTGAAACTTGAGGGCATTCTGACTTATATAAATTTTGATAAAACTCTCTAAAGCTGTCACTGATTTCAGATGGGTCTACTGTTAAGTTCCCTGCAGAGTTGATTATACTGTTAATCGCTCTGTCACTCTGCATTTTCTTAATTCTCCATGCCAGGAGCTTGCCAGCTTTTTCTCCCTGATCATAGTAAGATTGCTTTAGCCACAACAGATTTCTCGCGGCCGCATCAGAGGATAATTTATTATACTCAGTTCTTAAACGTAACAGTTCACTTTGTTTTAACTGGTCATCGCCAGTGGTTAAGTCTAGTTCCAAAAGTATGATCTGTTTTTCCAGAATTTCCATCTGTTTCTTTTGTTTTTTGGCCTTCGTACTAGTGAAACTGAGAATTTCACCTCTAATGTATGCTTTAAACCCCTCCCATCTCACCGAGGCACTAGTTTGGTCTGTATTTAATTCAAAGTAATTATCTATTTTTTCTCCTACGAATTTAACAAAGTCAGGATTCTGTAGCCATCTTGCTTGAAATCGCCAGTTAATGGGATTATTAGTAAATTTCTCTATGTGGACATTTAATGAGATCGCTGCATGATCACTGATCACTATGCTATCATACTGGCATTTTTTAATCCTTGATAAAAGTCCTCTTGAAACCAAAAAATAATCTATACGAGATCGTGATTTATGTATACCGGATTGACAGGAGAATTCTATTTTGTCTGGATTCTGCTCCCTCCACACTTCCACCAGATTAATATCTGATATATATTGATTTATTACTTGTCTAGTTTGTGCTTTATAAATGTCTGAGCCTGTTGAACGATCTATAGTTGGGTTTAAAGTGCAGTTAAAATCTCCTCCAATTATGCAAAATCCTTGTAAAGTAGATATTGTAAGAAAGAGATCTTCAAAAAATTTAGGGTTATTTTCATTTGGTCCATATATGCTCACTAGATTTACTGCAAATGAGAGAATATTGCCCTGAGCGATTACATATCTACCAGCAGGATCTTGGATTGTTTTAGTCATTTGAAACGGTACGGTTCTGTGGATCAGGATAAGTACCCCTCTGGCATAGTTATTATATGATGCATGTACAACTTGACCAGGCCATCTGTTCTTTACAAGTTTTACATCAGATATTGTCAGATGTGTTTCCTGAAGAAAGATTATTTTACATTTAAGCTGTTTGATCCCGTTTATAACTTGCTTCAATTTAATCAATTTCCTGAATCGCCTGACGTTCCAACTTGTAATTTTTATATCAGACATGTTCTGGATATTTACTTATTCCATAAGTGGTAGCTTTGTTCTGTGATGTAAATGTACTAAGACCCATTGCTGATGCTGTATTAACATAAAATACATAGAAATTCTTAAAAACCAACAAACAAAAATAAACCTGTAATTGGCCCATAAGACTCCAAATCCCCACCCTGACTCAGAACAGTGAACAGGGGCTTATACTAATCCACTCTACAGGGGAGTAGTTGAACTATAAGAACTTGACTTCAGAAGCAACAGTGGTGTCCGTCAACCACGCAATACCATATTTTAAACTCTATGAACCCAAACAAACAGTAGACAGGTTAGATAAGCCAGTAAGTTATTTGGCAACAGTGTCTCTTAATAGTGTCCATTCTGGCGCACAAAATGTCTTTGAAAAAATAACGCTTTCGCAAAAATGAATAATATTGGTGCAAAAAGCAGAGAAGAGGAAGAAAAACTTAAATGATTATAGTGGCTTCATGAAAGCATTATAGAGGAATGCCTTTTACAAATGAAATTACATAGCTGCCCGGAATTAGTAAGATAAATGTATAACTGAAAAAGTCTCAAGTTATTGGCTCATCTTATATCCACACATTTACGGAGTGTTTAATGGTTAAAGCCAGCTTGTTGTGTGGTCCAGAAAGTGAACAGCTCACCGCATTCCGTTAGTTATCTCCGGTGTGCTTGCGATGGAACTCCTCTGCTTCCTTTGGAGATGATAACAGCTGAATTTTCCCATTGTGGAGGATCCTCATCTTGCATGGGTTGTACTGGAACCCGCGGAACATTCCTTTTTCAGCGAACACTTTTTTTGACAGTGTTGAATTCGGATCTCTGCCGAACGGTCTCAGCTGATAAGTCCTGAACAAAAAAGAGCTTGTTTCCATCGTGTGTAATGTTGCGCTTCTTTGTGGAGCGAGTTATCGCCTTTTCTGGAAGATGTTTCCTCTTCCCATTCCACCACGGCCTCGTCCTCTTGCAGCCACTGCAGGAAAAAGTAAAGAGAAAGACAACACATTTTAGAATAATGTGACCATGATCTAGGGCATCTTATGAGTCAGGAGAAACTGTCACTTAGAAATCCATATTTAACATCATATGATATTGCCATAAGATGGTCTAAAAAGAGCATAAAAAAGGAAGATAGCACAATAATATGTACAATTCAATGCAGTAAAATACCAATGAAACACAGGTTAAATAATCAATCTGGCTGATAATTTTGTATTTTTGCAATCGTCTTGTCTTGTTTTTATTTTTATTTAACTGATTGCAGATAACACAAATGTATCTAAAAATGCACCACACTAATAACAATGCGCCTCTGTCCCAACCACAGGACAGTTGGCTACATGTCATATGTGCCAAGGTTACAATAATCTGTCTTAATTAATCATATGTAAAACAAAAAGGCACATAAAGTACTGGATTATTTTGGTTTTTGACACTGTTTTATTTTTACTGCATTTACTGTCTATTTGATTAACAGTAATGGGTATCACTTCTGAAAAAACTATCGACTGACATCTACTTCTGTGAAGCTAACATTTTTTTGTTGTAACACTATAGTTGAGGTTCAGACAAGTGTAATTCTCAATCCTTAATACCCAGGGGACAAAATATTGGGTACAGCTTAAAATAGAAGGTGATACACAAAATGGAAGCTGAGAAAGAATTGAATCAATGCCCCTCTGACAGGATTATATTTAATACACCGGAAATAAAGCTACACTTGTGAACTGGATTGCAGCTTGTATTTATTTCCTTGTAAGTTGTGTTTCTACTGCAGACACACAAAAAAGGCCCATCCACAGACAAAGCGTACGTATGCTTTGTCTGTGGATTGGCCTTTAGAACAAATTTCTGTTAAACTGAACAATCAGAATGTGTGGAAAATGATCCCTTCATCGTCTCTAATTGTTCTGACCAACCACCTATCACACATGCCGATATGAGCCTTGAAAGTTTACCCAGAATGCATATTTCTCCCTAAACCTATCCAGAATGACTCAAAAATTGTGCAAAATAAGTCAAAAGATGTCCAAAATAACCCTAGAACTTACCCAAAATGATCAGAAATGTCTCCTAAATTACTACATTTTTTGCCAAAAATGACAAAAACTTCTCCTAAATGACCCAAAATTGTCAAAAATGTTCATCTTGAACCAATTTTGAAAGAATTTAAAAATAATTTGACATTTTTCAAGTTGTTTTTGAGTAAGTCTGGACTATTTCTGTGTCATTCTGGACAAATACTGGACAAGTTTTATTGCATTAGAAAAAGTTTTCCTGAACAATTTTTTGTGACAGACACATTTTCAGTCATTCAGAACTATTTTTGTCATTTAGGACTATTTTTGCACCATTTTGAACAAGTTTCTGTTAAACTTAATGCTCTTTAGCATTCAGATCCAAGCCCTGTTCACTATCATTTTGAAGTGCATTATTCCAGCCAAAGCCATCTTCTCATAAGACTCCATATTCAAACCTACATTAAAGAAATGACAAACTTCTTCTGACAAAGTTCTGTATGTGTGCACCGATTTCACCACCCTTAAGTACAACTATTTTGACCCTCTGCATACGCCACTTGAACATCTTATTTAACATACTGACATACATTATCCAATGTATCCATTCACATCAATTACAAGACAAATGCATTAGACACGTGTCACCATGGAATCAATTTCTGGCAAATTTATTGAAGAATAATGTGTTGTGAATGTTGCTCATATCTCCCCATTAAATGTGGATTAAACTAAACTTCTGCGTCAGGAGTGATGATGTTAACAAAACCCCAGTGTCCTCTGGGGAAACATTGCTCTAAAAGATTCCTACTCACCTTGTGCTTTAAGAATAGCTGCCTTTCCTCTTCCAGCTCCTGATCCCTGGTTCTTGTTCTTCATACTCTTTAACATAGGAGCATTCTTTAACATATCAGGTAAGATCAGAAAGCGGATCTTGCTGCCACGGATGTAGACTTGCTCCAACTGCGCCACGCGGCCGTCGCGGTAAGTCACTGTGATATTGGACATCTGTCGGAACAGAAAATGAATGATGTTAGCTACCAACAAATTAAATCACACTCCTGAAACCTCATCCCTACAAGAATGTAACTTATAAAGGTGCAAAACTGAACTTTTAAAACAAATTTAGACTACAGCTAAGCTTGGAAAGATAAACTGTACAAACACAAAATCTGTTTTAAAAAAAAAAAGTACAGTTTTGACCTGCTGATGCCCAATTCATGAAAGTCTGAGGCTTTATCTCTCTCTCTTTTTTAGAAACCACTTGACCTGGAACTGACTTACAATTTGGAACACAATCTAATACAAGTCATTAGCTGGCAGGATCAAAACTGTGCTGACATCTCGTATGTGGGAAAAAAAACTCACCACCAGATGGGGGGAACTTGGAAATTTTGGATTCATTACATATAAAATAACACCATTGTCACTACTTGTGTGGATAATCCTGGTCACAAAACCTATTTAACTAGTCTAAGCTGGAAATAAGTAGATAAGTAAAAGATTGACCCAAGTTCAAAATGTAGGCTACTCAATCTGTAGAACACTTCAATATGAAAGCATTATTTCACCAACAACACTATGCAAACAATATAGTGTTGTGTAAAGCAAGTGAAAGCCACTTGATTTAAATCTAAAACTGATTTCTACACAACAATGTCAGTGTCTGGAAAGTTACATGCCTCAAGATAATCCAGAATCCTATTTAAATGTCAGTGTCTTGTCCAGTGACACAAATTCTCATACTTACGGGCTTTTACAAACTAAAACGGATCGAAATGTGATAAAATAATCAACCACACCAGTCTAATAAACACTTGATCCGTTAAAAACACTGCCAAAAATATACACATGCATGTGCAGAAATCCGGTTGCAAGGAGGCGCTTGGTCAACGTTTATTATTTATCCTTTCTTATGAACCAACCTGGCAGTTCATGTTGTCCTCTGCTTCGATCAGCTTGCCCCTGTACACCTCTCCAGTGTTAGTCTCGCAGGTCACAATGTGTCCCTCTGCTTCATGCAGGACCTTGATTGGTACACCGATGGACATTTTTCACCTGTATTTCCTTGAACACAATGAAGAAATGTCAATAAATCATGCAAAACTAGGCTGCTGACTCCTGCCAGTCTATTATCTTCTATCCACTACCATTACATATTCAAATACTTTGAGTAATAAATTTCGGTTTATGTTTTTTTCCCATCATACCCAGGTAATTTGCTGTGTGATGCACAACTGGTACATTATGGTAATGAAACAGCACAGAAACTACCAAATGTGTCTTTTATTGTTTATTTCAGATATGAATGAAAATCTAAGTTCGCATATAGCGCAATGTGAAATGCCATTAATTGTGTTAGCCATCCCCTCACAGCTATATTTCCTGCATTTTCTGTGTTAATGAACTTCCGACGGTGATAAGTTATATTAAAAATGCAGCTAATTTATATGAAGTAATGATTGCTCTTATCTGTGACTAAATGTGAAAGAAGATGCCGCTCATGTTTATAAACAGAGTAAAAACAGACAACCTTAGCCGCTACCAATATTAGCAACATTAGCTAAGTAGGCTAATAGACAATAACATATTGTTACCTAACAAAAATAAGAGCCTTTACAAAGTATTCTAAAAACACTTAATGATACGCGATGCAAACAAAAAACTAACGTAATTTGACACATATCTTAGCCTTAATATCTGATTCTTTACGGAATTAGAAACTTTGCGTTCGGCAAACAGACGGGAGCCATGTCGGTACCTGACTGAATAAGCTTTAATATCTACACAAGCACACATCAATTTCGGCGACTAAACAATAATGCTATTGTGTCCAATCGAATAATAGCATTTACTTACCTCCAATTTGTCTTGAAAACTGCCTTCTTTGTTGGTTTTTCGTCTGCAGCTACTTCACAACGTGCGCTTAACGCTTTCGAGTAGCTTTTTGAGCCTTTTTCCGCCTACCCACAATGCCGCGCCGGTTCAACGGAGTATTTCCTGTAAGGTGCCGCAGTGCATTGTGGGATTTGCAGTAAAATTGTATTTTTAAAATGGATTTCTCGTACTGGTTCACAGTAAAATATAAACAAAGTTTTATCCACCTCAAATGCAGCCTACTGAGTCAAATCACAGTGCCTCGAAATGTGTAAATACTGTATATTGACCTTTAATACATTTAATATTTCTATAGATTTTAAAATTATAAGTGTTTTTACACTTGAATTTCCCTTGGGATTAATAAAGCATCTATCTATCTATCTATCTATCTATCTATCTATCTATCTATCTATCTATCTATCTATCTATCTATCTATCTATCTATCTATCTATCTATCTATCTATCTATCTATCTATCTATCTATCTATCTATCTATCTATCTATCTATCTATCTATCTAACAGTGAAATCAAACTAACAAAATGTAATGACCAACCAGTGAGCAATACTGGATTCTGCAAAAACATAAACAACTTTTTTTTTTTTAAATCTAAATCTTATCTTAACACAGTTAATGCATTAACTTATTTTTGTGTGTATGCATGTATTTATTCATTTATTTAGTACTGTTAACATATCAGAGTTCTGAGTGAATTTTTCTTAAGATAGGCAAAGGCCACTTATTGATTACATATAGGCTCTTAAATGTTTATTAAAAACTAAAAAGCATTTTAAAAAAAACAACTTAGGCATTTATTGAGTCACTAAAATACTGTAGAGTACAGACCACATCAGCATGATTGTAAGCATCCTCTGGTAAATGAACAACCAGATACTGATGTCTCTCACCATATGGACTTCAGGAGATGACTGGGGGATGATAAACTGTGACCTACTGGTTGGGTTCTCTCTGTTCTCATGTTTCTTACATGTTTGTCCCCTGACAGCCGGATCCTAATGTTTTTTGAGCAACACACCATACTATGACGTTTTTACAATGATGGTTCTACTATGGAACCAGTTTGACATGTTCAGGTGTTCTTTGTGTGAAAACTCAGAGATTTCAGGTATCAGAAGGTGGTTTTCAACTTTCTTTGTTAACTTTCTGCTTCAACTTTAAACTAAATTTCCCTAATACTTTATCTGTAATTTCTAATATTTGTATTTTAAAAATTTTGTTTAATTTCAAAATGACATGTATTGTATCTTGTTGAATTATCTCATTCCATATTTTGTCTGTTTAATAGAGTTAAACATTAAATTACATTAAATTATATTAAACATACAAAATATGGAATGAGATAATTCAACAAGATACAATACATGTCATTATGAAATTAAACAAAATTTTTAAAATACAAATATTAGAAATTACAGATAAAGTATTTTCCATCATTAAACATTTAAAAAATACAATTAAACAAGAAGAATGTTAAACATTTTTAAAAATGCAAAACATTTAATCACACTATTAAATCTCTGAAAAGACAAAACATGGGTGCCCATATAGCTCAACGGGTTAAGCGGGTGACCCATGTACAGGGGCTGGTCCCCGACGCAGCGTCCCGGGTTCGAGTCCCGCTAGTGGCCCTTTGCTGCAAGTCTTTCCCCGTTTCCTGTCTGTCTCTCACTGCACCTTTCCAATAAAAAGATGAAACATTTAATTAAAAAATTAAATGTTTAATTAGAAAATTATATCTTAAAGACAATAAAAGTTCAAATAGGAATTACACTGAAAATACAATGAAGGATTTAAAAAGAAAATTAAACATTAAAAGGTGGTAAAACATTTAAAAAGAAAAACCTTAAAGATTTAATCGAAACATTAACAGACTGTCTGAAGGTTCAAACTAACAGAGAACTACTCAAGAACTTTTAAGATTTCAGTCCTCAGACTGTGTGAAGGTTCAAACTAACAGAGAAGTACTCAGGAACTTAGAAGATATCAGTCCTTGGACTGTCTGGAAGTTCAAACTAACAGAGAACTACTGTGGGACTTAGAAAATTTCAGCCCTCAGACAGTGTGAAAGCTCAGGTCCTGAGGACTCGGGAGGTCTGGAGGCTTTGAAAGTCTTGGAACTGAGGGTTCAACCCTCCAGCACAAAGGCTAAAGTCCAACCTCCCGAGAAAAACGATCGAGTCGAGACTCAAGTTAAAAAAAACTCGAAAATGGCAAAAAAATAGATGATAAATGCGCAAAAAAAAAAAAAGTATCGCGCGCAGCTTAGAGGGAACAGTGGTCCCAAAACTGTTGATAAATTATTTCTCAATAAAACCTCATAACCAGTTACATAAGCACACCCTCTTTACTGACCTCTTTACCAATAAACCCCAAGACATACTTTGCCAAAATCCATAATAATCCATAAAATCTTTATTTGCACCAGCCCCATGTGAAAATGACATCAGTCTGTATTTGTAGAGCATCTCATGAATGTAGCAGCACCGTTTAAATGTTTCATAACACAGAATATAAGCAAAGAGTATATAGGGATACAGACAAACATGGGAAATAAGAAACGTGCTCTTCAATAGTTATTGTCATTATTATTACTAGTAATATTATTTTTGTGTCCACTACAACCCATACAATCATCTAGTGTAGTCAAACAGGAATGTGTGCATGGCGAATCGAATCCAAAACAATCCATGAACCAACGACCACGTCTTGATTGCACTTCATATTATTGCCCACTAGATGTCCTACTCGAGCACTGTGTGTCATTGAGGCCTCGAGTAATGAACCATGTTTTGAATGAAGTGTCGAAGCTTCAACAAAGCCTCCATCAGCCATCACTATATATAGGCTTCTCCAACAGAATAACAGAGCTACCAAATTTCTGTTATGACTTGAGGTTTTTGTATGTCAGTCCAAGATTTTCAGTGACCCCATCTGGTCAACCCTATCAAAAATGTATGCAGGCCCTAATGGTAAACAGAACTTCAGCACTAGATGAGACACTGAGCAGACTTCAGTAGATAGATAGATAGATAGATAGATAGATAGATAGATAGATAGATAGATAGATAGATAGATAGATAGATAGATAGATAGATAGATAGATAGATAGATAGATAGATAGATAGATAGATGCTTTATTAATCCCAAGGGAAATTCAAGTGTAAAAACACTTATAATTTTAAAATCTATAGAAATATTAAATGTATTAAAGGTCAATATACAGTATTTACACATTTCGAGGCACTGTGATTTGACTCAGTAGGCTGCATTTGAGGTGGATAAAACTTTGTTTATATTTTACTGTGAACCAGTACGAGAAATCCATTTTAAAAATACAATTTTACTGCAAATCCCACAATGCACTGCGGCACCTTACAGGAAATACTCCGTTGAACCGGCGCGGCATTGTGGGTAGGCGGAAAAAGGCTCAAAAAGCTACTCGAAAGCGTTAAGCGCACGTTGTGAAGTAGCTGCAGACGAAAAACCAACAAAGAAGGCAGTTTTCAAGACAAATTGGAGGTAAGTAAATGCTATTATTCGATTGGACACAATAGCATTATTGTTTAGTCGCCGAAATTGATGTGTGCTTGTGTAGATATTAAAGCTTATTCAGTCAGGTACCGACATGGCTCCCGTCTGTTTGCCGAACGCAAAGTTTCTAATTCCGTAAAGAATCAGATATTAAGGCTAAGATATGTGTCAAATTACGTTAGTTTTTTGTTTGCATCGCGTATCATTAAGTGTTTTTAGAATACTTTGTAAAGGCTCTTATTTTTGTTAGGTAACAATATGTTATTGTCTATTAGCCTACTTAGCTAATGTTGCTAATATTGGTAGCGGCTAAGGTTGTCTGTTTTTACTCTGTTTATAAACATGAGCGGCATCTTCTTTCACATTTAGTCACAGATAAGAGCAATCATTACTTCATATAAATTAGCTGCATTTTTAATATAACTTATCACCGTCGGAAGTTCATTAACACAGAAAATGCAGGAAATATAGCTGTGAGGGGATGGCTAACACAATTAATGGCATTTCACATTGCGCTATATGCGAACTTAGATTTTCATTCATATCTGAAATAAACAATAAAAGACACATTTGGTAGTTTCTGTGCTGTTTCATTACCATAATGTACCAGTTGTGCATCACACAGCAAATTACCTGGGTATGATGGGAAAAAACATAAACCGAAATTTATTACTCAAAGTATTTGAATATGTAATGGTAGTGGATAGAAGATAATAGACTGGCAGGAGTCAGCAGCCTAGTTTTGCATGATTTATTGACATTTCTTCATTGTGTTCAAGGAAATACGGGTGAAAAATGTCCATCGGTGTACCAATCAAGGTCCTGCATGAAGCAGAGGGACACATTGTGACCTGCGAGACTAACACTGGAGAGGTGTACAGGGGCAAGCTGATCGAAGCAGAGGACAACATGAACTGCCAGGTTGGTTCATAAGAAAGGATAAATAATAAATGTTGACCAAGCGCCTCCTTGCAACCGGATTTCTGCACATGCATGTGTATATTTTTGGCAGTGTGTTTAACGGATCAAGTGTTTATTAGACTGGTGTGGTTGATTATTTTATCACATTTCGATCCGTTTTAGTTTGTAAAAGCCCGTAAGTATGAGAATTTGTGTCACTGGACAAGACACTGACATTTAAATAGGATTCTGGATTATCTTGAGGCATGTAACTTTCCAGACACTGACATTGTTGTGTAGAAATCAGTTTTAGATTTAAATCAAGTGGCTTTCACTTGCTTTACACAACACTATATTGTGTGCATAGTGTTGTTGGTGAAGTAACGCTTTCATATTGAAGTGTTCTACAGATTGAGTAGCCTACATTTTGAACTTGGGTCAATCTTTTACTTATCTACTTATTTCCAGCTTAGACTAGTTAAATAGGTTTTGTGACCAGGATTATCCACACAAGTAGTGACAATGGTGTTATTTTATATGTAATGAATCCAAAATTTCCAAGTTCCCCCCATCTGGTGGTGAGTTTTTTTTCCCACATACGAGATGTCAGCACAATTTTGATCCTGCCAGCTAATGACTTGTATTAGATTGTGTTCCAAATTGTAAGTCAGTTCCAGGTCAAGTGGTTTCTAAAAAAGAGAGAGAGATAAAGCCTCAGACTTTCATGAATTGGGCATCAGCAGGTCAAAACTGTACTTTTTTTTTTTTTTTTTTAAAACAGATTTTGTGTTTGTACAGTTTATCTTTCCAAGCTTAGCTGTAGTCTAAATTTGTTTTAAAAGTTCAGTTTTGCACCTTTATAAGTTACATTCTTGTAGGGATGAGGTTTCAGGAGTGTGATTTAATTTGTTGGTAGCTAACATCATTCATTTTCTGTTCCGACAGATGTCCAATATCACAGTGACTTACCGCGACGGCCGCGTGGCGCAGTTGGAGCAAGTCTACATCCGTGGCAGCAAGATCCGCTTTCTGATCTTACCTGATATGTTAAAGAATGCTCCTATGTTAAAGAGTATGAAGAACAAGAACCAGGGATCAGGAGCTGGAAGAGGAAAGGCAGCTATTCTTAAAGCACAAGGTGAGTAGGAATCTTTTAGAGCAATGTTTCCCCAGAGGACACTGGGGTTTTGTTAACATCATCACTCCTGACGCAGAAGTTTAGTTTAATCCACATTTAATGGGGAGATATGAGCAACATTCACAACACATTATTCTTCAATAAATTTGCCAGAAATTGATTCCATGGTGACACGTGTCTAATGCATTTGTCTTGTAATTGATGTGAATGGATACATTGGATAATGTATGTCAGTATGTTAAATAAGATGTTCAAGTGGCGTATGCAGAGGGTCAAAATAGTTGTACTTAAGGGTGGTGAAATCGGTGCACACATACAGAACTTTGTCAGAAGAAGTTTGTCATTTCTTTAATGTAGGTTTGAATATGGAGTCTTATGAGAAGATGGCTTTGGCTGGAATAATGCACTTCAAAATGATAGTGAACAGGGCTTGGATCTGAATGCTAAAGAGCATTAAGTTTAACAGAAACTTGTTCAAAATGGTGCAAAAATAGTCCTAAATGACAAAAATAGTTCTGAATGACTGAAAATGTGTCTGTCACAAAAAATTGTTCAGGAAAACTTTTTCTAATGCAATAAAACTTGTCCAGTATTTGTCCAGAATGACACAGAAATAGTCCAGACTTACTCAAAAACAACTTGAAAAATGTCAAATTATTTTTAAATTCTTTCAAAATTGGTTCAAGATGAACATTTTTGACAATTTTGGGTCATTTAGGAGAAGTTTTTGTCATTTTTGGCAAAAAATGTAGTAATTTAGGAGACATTTCTGATCATTTTGGGTAAGTTCTAGGGTTATTTTGGACATCTTTTGACTTATTTTGCACAATTTTTGAGTCATTCTGGATAGGTTTAGGGAGAAATATGCATTCTGGGTAAACTTTCAAGGCTCATATCGGCATGTGTGATAGGTGGTTGGTCAGAACAATTAGAGACGATGAAGGGATCATTTTCCACACATTCTGATTGTTCAGTTTAACAGAAATTTGTTCTAAAGGCCAATCCACAGACAAAGCATACGTACGCTTTGTCTGTGGATGGGCCTTTTTTGTGTGTCTGCAGTAGAAACACAACTTACAAGGAAATAAATACAAGCTGCAATCCAGTTCACAAGTGTAGCTTTATTTCCGGTGTATTAAATATAATCCTGTCAGAGGGGCATTGATTCAATTCTTTCTCAGCTTCCATTTTGTGTATCACCTTCTATTTTAAGCTGTACCCAATATTTTGTCCCCTGGGTATTAAGGATTGAGAATTACACTTGTCTGAACCTCAACTATAGTGTTACAACAAAAAAATGTTAGCTTCACAGAAGTAGATGTCAGTCGATAGTTTTTTCAGAAGTGATACCCATTACTGTTAATCAAATAGACAGTAAATGCAGTAAAAATAAAACAGTGTCAAAAACCAAAATAATCCAATACTTTATGTGCCTTTTTGTTTTACATATGATTAATTAAGACAGATTATTGTAATCTTGGCACATATGACATGTAGCCAACTGTCCTGTGGTTGGGACAGAGGCGCATTGTTATTAGTGTGGTGCATTTTTCGATACATTTGTGTTATCTGCAATCAGTTAAATAAAAATAAAAACAAGACAAGACGATTGCAAAAATAGAAAATTATCAGCCAGATTGATTATTTAACCTGTGTTTCATTGGTATTGTACTGCATTGAATTGTACATATTATTGTGCTATCTTCCTTTTTTATGCTCTTTTTAGACCATCTTATGGCAATATCATATGATGTTAAATATGGATTTCTAAGTGACAGTTTCTCCTGACTCATAAGATGCCCTAGATCATGGTCTCATTATTCTAAAATATGTTGTCTTTCTCTTTACTTTTTCCTGCAGTGGCTGCAAGAGGACGAGGCCGTGGTGGAATGGGAAGAGGAAACATCTTCCAGAAAAGGCGATAACTCGCTCCACTTTGATGAAGATTGTCACATTGTATAGTGTCTTTTTTTTTTTTTTTTTTTTTAATTTTTTCCTCTTTGAATTGGAATATGTAGATGTGGTTTGCAATCTTTTTGCTCTGCAGTTTATTGCTGTAATTTCACTTTTTTATGAAAATAAACATATTTCAGTTTGATGTGTTGTGTTCATTGCTTGACTCAAGTTTGACATGCTTGAACAAGGTTTACTTACATCTACCTTTCATCACCTCAGTTCTCAGTATTTAACATGAACTAGACAGACAATGCATCATAGGCTTCAGCATGTATTTTAAAAAGAACAGGAGCAGGTTATTGAAAGAAAATGACTTAAATTACTATGTACAACTACAGATGTGTGAAAGCGTGCTTGAAGTGAAGTTGAGTTTTAGTACACAAAGTAAATTAAAGTGAACCAAAATTTAGTGCAAATATAGTTCTATATAAGATTATTGACACCTTACAGGCTGAGTCCTGTGGAAGAAAGAGCAGCATGTCAGAGACTGGATATATAAATGGATAAAGTGAATGCAGCCATCATTAACACACCTGTGACATTTCAGCAGGTCTGCTGTGAAAAAAACCCCCAACAAATTCTAGTTTCATTTAGCAGACATTTTTATCCGGAGTGACGTACATGTGGGAGTAGAGACAACACAAGCAAGGATTTAGTCAGGAGAAAACAACCTGGATATGTGCCACAAAACAAGTTCAAGTGTGATGATAGAACCTTGGTGTCTGCAGGTAATCTTTTATCGCTCCCAACGCTAGGGGAAATTCACGTAGGTACAGCAGCAACAACTCTTACAGCAATAAACATACATATTATAATGATAATAAATACAGCACCAGTACATTGTGAACAACAGCAATACAGAGTGGCTTGTGGAATAAATGTAAAAGTGCAAGATGCATCAGTGCAAAAATGGCTGTGCGAATTTCATTATTATTTGAGATGATATGATATAATAATGATCACAGTAGGACCAATGTGATTGTAAAATACTTATCTGCCCTGCCTCTTGTCTGTTATTTATGTTGTATGTACGCTGCTGAACACTGGAATTTCCCTCGGGTTTATAAGTTAATCAGGAGAAAATTGTATTTTTCAAATTTTTTTCTCTTGAAAAATACATTGACCAACTCTTGCACAGTTATTTAATGGGAAAATGCCCTCATATGTATAACATCAGTACTGTAATTTTTGCATTTATTTCTCGAAAGAATACCATTTTTCAGTTATGCTGATAATGGAAACATGCCATAATATTTTTAACAAGTAAAATGGCGATTTTTGTATTTATTTCATGTAAAAACTACCAATTGAACCTGTCCAATTGATATAGTCTTGTGTTGATACTGGATATATGCTTTAATATTTATGACAGCTATAACCGCAATTTTTGCATGTCATGCTAAAAATACACATATTAAATGTCAAATACACTGTTATGCTGATGATGGAAAAATTCTGTAATATTTATAATAGGTCACACAAACTTTATTTTATAGGTATTTCCATGTAAATTTTCAAGTTAAAAAATGTCTTTAAAGGTTAAACCTTTTTTTAAAGTAAAATATGAAATGAACATTTTTAAAACTAAAATCAACAGTAACAATGCATTTCTTTACTGTAAATGAAGAAAATGTTTTACTGTAATTTTACGGGAGCGTTCTGGCAACCACAGCTGCCGGAAATTTACTGTAAAAATAGCTTTTTTTTTATTACGATCTATCTATCTATCTATCTATCTATCTATCTATCTATCTATCTATCTATCTATCTATCTATCTATCTATCTATCTATCTATCTATCTATCTATCTAGAGAGAGAGATGATAGAATTTATTTATTTTATTTATTGATTTATTTATTTTGCGGTCAAATGTACAAAACAGGCAAAAATAAATAAATGTGTTTTGGTGTGGCCAAGTTTTATTAATTCCAGGGTGCAACTCTCCCGCTCGCCACTAGGGGGAGCCCCTCGGTTAGTGTTCGCAGCCCCCAAGAGAACCACAAAGTGTTTCATGTTGAAGTCGTGAGTTAAACGGAAAAAAGGGGGGACAGAAAGGCAGCTCCTCCGCGGATCTGACACTGGCTTTTTTAGAAGCATTTCGCCTCAAGTAACGTTTCGTTCAGTGCCTGCTCTCGACACTTCCTTCATATGAAACACGGGACCTGCGAGCTCTGCTGGATTGGTCCGTCGGTTATCGGTCTGCTGCATTTCTCTAACGGCTACTGCTAGCTGTCGGAGGGCAGAAGCTACCCACACCGAAGAGGGGGGAAGAAGCCTCATAATTCTGACTTGTAGGCCCAAATAACACGTTGAGGTAAGCGTTTGGTAAAATCTAGACAGTAGCTGTGCCTTTGTCGTGTTTCGTGGCTGTGTTATCGCCTCTACCTGAGTCGTACTAGCATCCTTGACTCCTGCATCTACAACATCTGTATCTTGACAGATGAGGCAGCTGCTAACGTTAGCTGAGCTGCTTTAAGTTAGCTTAGTGGGTCCTCCAACGACGGTACACTCGTTTTTCTTGCTACTTTGCTTTGTCAACAAAGCCGCTGAACCATTATTTTTTATGTACAAAAGTTATACGTGTAAGTTGTTAGTTACTGTACTAGAAAAAAGCTAAACATTGTCATGTCAGATTGCAAATTGAAGTGTAACTCTAATTTGTGTGTTTGAATCCGTCAGCTGTTTAATATATCTGATCAAAGTATTTCCTGCATAAGATTGTAATAGGAAGATTTTGGTTTCTGATGTTGTTATGGAATGTTATTGATTTTTAAGAATGAAAAGTTGCACCAAATAGGGCTATTATCAACCCATAGAGACCCGTCTGGTGTTATTTGTTGTTTTATCCAGTATTTTTGGTCCTTTGGAGTGTTTTAAGACAACTATTAAATTCATAAGAGAAGAAACATTTAAAATGAATGCCCACATTATGAGGATAACGTGGTGTGCCTTGTCATGGTAAATACATGTCTTCTGTTTTTGATGCTGATCTAATTTACTGCAGGATTTGAGTCGGAGAACTGAAAGCACTTCATCCATATAGTCTTTGCTGACACATGTATGTCTTTTAGGTATTCTGTGGATGAGTCTCACTCTGTTCACTGGGTTTACACTAGATACCTTGATACAGTTAAAATTTTCTAGCTAAAAAAAAATGCATCAACTAGAGCTGAAGTAATAAATACTTTGATATCCAAATGTAGTTTATTGTGAAGCTCTTTGTATTGAAAAATGTTTATTATCATTATATTGTTATAGTTGTTCAACAGAAATAGGACCAGAAATCAGTATGTTTCTGTGAAATACACATTTTTAACTACACTCTGATGATTAACTGAGAATATAATCATTGTTCTTAGCTTTAATATCAGCTGTATTTTGGTTTGGGGTTGATTCAGAGTGGATAATGGATGCACAACCCCAAAGAACGTTTCACAATGCTGCCTGATCGTGGTGCATTGCTGAGGTGAATATCCGGGCTACCTATTAGATTCTCAGCAATATTCAGCTTTGATTGTGTGATAAAGCTGCAGTTAAGTTGATCGAGGACATTCATCCCTCCATTTACGGGAGCTTATCTCTTGCGCGGCTCCGCAGATCGCTGACAGTGTTGCCCTGTTGATCTTTTAATGAAGCTGGGGATCCTCCTCTGCTCCAGATGGCCCTGTGTTGTCCTGGAATGTCTGTAGGACCGTGTCGGTGTTGTTATTAATGCTGTACATGGCCTGGACCCCCTGCAGGCTCCGATAAGTCCTCTCTTCCACTCCCCTCCTGCCCAGTTAGCGAAAGTCAGGTCATGTGACTTTTGTTATGATAAGAGGCGCAGTATGGCATCTGGAGCTCAGCAGCATCTGTTGGTGTTTCACGGGGCTCAAATCTGACTCCTTGTTCTTCATCTCGCTGCTGAGATCACCAGGGATCAGGGAAGTTTAGGGCTTTAGCCAGCAGTTCACTTGTTTATCATATACAGTATTTTTATGTAGAGATTCAGGGCTGTGCTGTTTCAGTCCACCAAGGTCATAGCTTCTTTTTCTCTAGTGCTAGTTAGCCTAGTTAGGAGAGGATGTCTAGTTTGAATCTGTTTTTTCTTATGCTCTGCTGAAAGCTTGGATAAAGGATGTATTATGTGTCCTTTTAGGACTAGGGTAATAGTAGTTATAGTTTTCAGAAACTCCCTTTTCAAATAATGAAATATGCGGCCTTGCTAGTCAAATGTTGACATAAACCAGCTCACCATCCTACTGTAAATCCTGCAGGCCACATAACAATTACTGACATTAAGCTACTAAAGATAACACAAGCCACTGTTTGACTGATACTTAGGGCAAATTTTCAAAATCTTCCACACAGCAATTGAGACTTAGAGTCATATTATGTGTTGTATTATACGTGGTAATGGCTTGTAAAGATCTTTTACTACCATCAATTTAGAAACTGCACAAACACTTTGCCATGTGAATGGAAACAGGCCTTGATGTCTATCATACTATTTATCTGAGATCAAAGTAGGTCAAGCCTGGTAAGTGGCCTCCTCTGATATAAAAAGCCGACTGTAGCTGCGAGTTTCATCAAGGGTCAAGTCTGAATTTTTCTGTACTCTAAAGAGGATGAATACTCTCATCTGGGAACATTGTGCTAATTTAGTGGCATCGATATTCTGTGTTAAAAGTCAAACTTCATGTCAAGAGCTTTCTTTTCAACTGAAAGGTCCATTTTACATGGGCAGTAAATGCCAGCAGAGTGAAGAATAATTAGAGATATAGACCATTTAAGAGAGTCGTAACATCTCAAAATAATGATTAGTGATTGACCAATTAATTGGTTGTCTGAATAATCATGTGAATTAAATGCCATTTCTTGATAACACATACAGTCTTTCCTGTAGCTAAACAAGCTAAACAAGCTTGCAGCTCTTGAAAACCTGTTGTATGGACATCCAGCATCCATTTCCTACTATTGCTTTAAAGGGCTGTGGTTGCAAAACATTTATCAGGTTATTCATTTTCAATATGCAGAGCATCTGACCCAGAGTTTATTTTTCATTATTATTGCCTTTTTTATTATTTGTAGTAGTTTAACTTGGTTGCAGAATGCAAAGTGACCTCCTTGCTTCAATGTCAGAGATTGTTTATACAACAGTCCTATCAGATTTTTTACTATTACTATATTTATTGAACGTGACACAATCACAGCTTTTGTGCAATTTTTTCTATCTCTTATGACGTTTAAAAAAATATAACAACTACAAGTTATGTTTTTTGCATTAGAATACAGAGCTGTTAATTTTTTGATTGTGTCTCGTGGTACTTATCTGTAACATTTTAAATCTTGTATGCAACAAATACTGAACTGAAGCTTTAAAAAAAATCCATCACAAATCAATAGAATAATTAATATTGCAAATCTTTTAGAAAATAGCAGTTAGATTGTTCAAAAAAATTTTGTTCAGCCCTAGTTGTGGGCAAGTGTAACGGTTAGCTTTAGATAACATAAAACTTCAGATTGGAATTTAATTCCTTAATGGTGTTATACCCAACACCACAGTTTTTAACAAGCAAAATTGGACCTTCATTGATATGTGGCTGACAACAACAACAAGTAGGTATATTACGATATTGGCATAAAAATGTAATATCGGCTAGTATCGTTAGCGGGTTTTTTTTGCCTATCATGAAAAACAATAAAATAATGCCTAGATTTCACCGGCATTTATTCATAAAGGGAGGGAGGGAGAGTGTGAACTGTTGTTTGAGAATTTTTTTTTTTCAAAAAAGGTGTTTTTTTTCCATAGCTTAAGTTGAAGTAGTTTTCTTCTTTTGTACAGACAGTGTTTACATTTGAAAGCCTTGTTGCATTATTGAATGCATCCTATGGTGCATCACAGTAAAATTAGACATGATGTGTTAATTCCACGACAGGAAATATGTGATGTTACCTAAAATTGGTTAAATAGCCCACATATATCTCTATCAGTTGATATCGGAATTGGAAATTGAGAGTTGGACGATATCGGACATCCCCAACAGCAAGATATCGGACATTGAATAACTCATATTGTTCGACCACTAATACTTCATGTAACAGCAGTTATTACAAGTGTGTTAGCCCAAGTGTGTTAGTGGCAAAAGGCATCAGGTAGTAAAAAAACAACAAAGATGTAGGTTCCTGCCCGTGAAGCAGTTATTCTCTTTCGGTCTCTGTATGCATACAGGGATTCTTTCCTTTTTGTTGGTTTGTATCACTTTATATAGGCAAGCAGTGGAGGTAGAGAGGCCACCTGGAGTGGGCGTCTCATCCCACACATGGTCCTCCTTCTGAACTTGGCTGGAGCTCCCACTGTCTTGTTTACCTCATGGCTGCGTTTTGGTTTTGCGATAATTTTTTCCACACCTTTTTCTTACACTTGCAAGTTGGTTGGTGCTGATCCAGCTCTGTAAGTAATGAAACCTTAGATGAGCATATAAACCTCTTCATCCTTTGTCACATGATTTATGTCAACTCTAAAGTATTTTTTGGCTAATAAGATACAGATACTCTCTGTTTTTAAAGTACTCCACAGTTGCTTTAAGTCAGTTTCTGCATGGCCTCCGTTCTAAAACAGAGATAGAAAACTGAGCATCCAGATTTATTCTTCCTTCATGACTGATATGTACTCCGTGTTAAGGCATCCCTCAATAAAGTTGTGGTATTATGTGTTGAATTAAAACATTAATACTGAAGCAGGATGTTGATATTGGTTAAATATGATCTTTTTTGTGATCCTGTTCATGCCGTACTATTTAATTTTGGCAAAAATACAAGATAAATGTGTCAGCATCAGCAACACAGCTGTTAGAATGAATGTAACATGCAATAACCATGTGCGATGTCAGTACACGAGGTGTTAATAGCAAAGTGCAGCTATTTTAAAATGTAGTATTGAAGCTGTTGGTAATTTGTGTGCTTTTAACAGATGTTTGTTTTTGCAGCATGTGCAGATTTATCATCCTGCTGCTCAGTCAGGATTAACAAGATAATTAGATTTTATGTGCTATTAGTTTCTATACATTCGCAATTATTTCGGTCATATTAATTAATTTGACCTCTGTCCAAAGCCATCTACAGATTAGGGCTCCAATGATTATTTGATTAGTTTTCAAGAATTAAATTAACCGCCAACAATTTTGATTGTTTCATGATTTTTTTTTTTTTTTTTTTTTTAAACAGAAATATCGAACGTCTTTTCTTAAAGTTTAATATTTTCTGGTGCCTTTACTCCTCTGTGATAGTAAGCAAGACAAGACATTTTAGGATGTCATTTTGGGCTTTGGGAAACACTGACAGACATTTTTTTCAACCATTTTCTGACATTTTATAGATGAAACAACTCATTGATCAGTTGAGAAAATAATGAAAATAATTGTTAGATGCAGCCATGCTACTGCAAGTAAGATTCAGTTCAAGCCATTGTAGATCTCTTGAAACCAGACACATTTAAATCTTGAGAAGAAATCAGAGGTTTGGGTGAAAACTGCATATATTTAAAATTTGGATAAGAAAGATATTAATGAGACCCACATGAAGTTCTGAACTGGATGTTTCGAGTAAAGGAGTAACCTTGGTCTGCTTCAACATCATTGCAAAAATGTACACGAAGCCAGCAAAATAAACCATTTGCATGTTGCATAAGTGTAGATAAGATGGTCTGAAAGAGCTCTGAGGGTAAGTGGATAGCTAATGAACATTCAGACATCGTCCTCATTAAGGGTGGTTTAGGGAATTATCCATTGATAGTAGTCATCTTATCAGGCAAGACAGATGCTGCAGAAGGGAGCATGTGGTTTTAATTTGACATTTTCTTTCGAGTAGCCTCTCCAGGAGGACAATATTTATGTAAATCACAATATAAGATAGTTGTTTACAGAAAAGCAGATGTTCTCTGTTCTCTATGTGTCTTTTCTTATTCTGCCATTTGCTGTTGTATCTTAGGCACCATTCCCCGTGAGGTTTCCATCTGATGGAGCAGTGGTTGTCAGGCTTTGTGAAGACGCACTATGTTTCCTTGTCATGTAAGCCCCTGGCCCTCTGCTGAGCCCCCGGCCTCCTGCGGTAGTCATGCCCCCCCAGCGCAACCCTCACAGCCCCTGCCTGATCTGCTGTGCAGCTGTCCTGCTCCGCCTTTGAACACCCACTCTGAGACGCCTTCCCCAGACCCGATGGAGTCCCTCATCGTGGTTACGGAGTATGAACCCAGCAGACCACCTGGAGAGGCTGGAGAGGAGGAGGAGGTGAGATGAAACATCCTCGGGTAACACTGTATGTACAAGACATAGAGCTTAAGTGGCCATTTAGGTCTTCTCACACATCTTACTTCAATATGATATCCAGTGCGATGATGTGTGTGTTTGGTAGAATTGGTAAAGGCTGTTTTTTCTTGTCTGTTATATTGATTGGATTGCACAAATGTTGCTATGATTCTGTCTACCTTGTAAATACAGAAATAAAAGGCAGAAATTGTATGAAATATTAGTATTGCTTTGAATCGAAATGTAAAATGTCAGCAGGACAATAAGCAAAAACTACATTGTCTCCTACTAAGTTGTAAACAGGCAGTTAGATCATATTAGCCATCATATACAGGAGGTCCTCGGTTTACGACGTTTCACTGTTACATCGGAACTCATTACGGGCTGGCCCTCAGTTTAACGTACGGTGTTTTGTCGGAACTGATTCAGTGGAACTAGTTGGTGAGCAGAGCGGAACGGACGAAGAAGTCGTCATGCAGCGATCAGAGCGGATGAATATTGTATGTACAGTAGTCATGCGACACTATAAGACAGCTTTGTTTACATTTGCCGCCATATTGGATTATGCTACATTCGCTAACTTCATTATGGCTCCCAAGCACAAGTCAGACTTACAGTTTACGTTTTCGCCGGTATTTTCCTACCGAGTTGTGTGTCACTTTGAGTTAATAACTGTTTTTGTTACTGTAGTTGTACAAATATGTAAACTGATCGATATGGTGATGTATGTAACGGCTTTCTGTACATTTTCACCGGAATTCCGACTTATGGCAAAAACCAACTTACGTCACACCGTAGGAACGGAACTCCGACGTAAGTCAAGGACCCCCTGTATTAGAAAGACGACATGACTTACGTGATCATGCAGTGGGTGAAATTAAAACAATCTGAATGCATCATGTCTCAGGTAGAAGAAATGGACAGCTCAGAGACGCCCGAGCCAGCTTCCTCTACAGCGGCACCTTTCCGGACTCCATCCTGCGACCTGCTGTCCCATACAGTTGGTCGGCCAGAGGCTCTCCTTCCCGAAGGCCAAGAGCAAAGGGGAAGATTAAACCTGTCTGACAGGAAACTATCTCTGCAAGAGCGCTCACAATCTGCAGCATCACCCTGCAGCTCCCCTGGACTCAACGGGCGCTATATTTACCCGTCATTACCGTACTCTCCCATCACATCACCCCACTCCTCTCCACGCTTGCCCCGCCGGCCCACTGTGGAGTCCCACAGTGTTTCCATCACAGACCTCCAGGTATGGTCAAGCCTTCAAGTGAACATGATTCCAGTGAAAAGTATTTGACTATAACGCTGTCTTTAAAGTTGATTTTGCAGCTGGAACAAAATTCATACTGCTAACACAGAATAATGCTTCTGTTTGCTACACTGCTGATAGTAGTTATAGTAATATCAACACTTGGTAGAGCCATGCCAGTTTTGTCTGTTACTGATCACAAAATAACAGGAAATGAGCTAACGTGAGGTTTCTGGCAGTGTAGTAATAATTGTGATTATATAATTTAGCATCTCTGCACCATCTGACCCAGTGTATTCCCTTAGGGTTTGTGTATTACCCAAAGCTTTCCACATGAATGAACAAACTAACTAATGTTCACACAGAGCCGAGCTGCTTCAGTGGTACTCCTCTTGAGCATGTGTTAGTATAATAATAAACATCACACACAAAGTAAGCAGAACTGCATGTGAATTTGTCTCACATGCAGCAAAACACTGATAAAGACCAAGCTTTGTGGAGGCAAAGGTGAGTCTCAGTAGATGATAGCTGTAATCCCTGTTACACGTAGATAGAACCTCACTAGGGCAACAGGCTGCAGAGGTTTTCCGGTATGTGATTCCCATGTTGTAGCTCACAAAGGCAACATATCTGAACTTCCATTAACTGCACACATGGATTTATAAGGGCAGAAGTGTTTGCCGAGTCACAGTGACTTGCAAAAAATTTGATCTATCTGGGGTATGTAACTGCTAAAATAGGAAACGTGATTGCTTTTTGAAAAGAAACCATTTTCTCCTCTTTTCTTTTTCCTTTCCTCACTTCAAGGACTGTGTTCAACTCAACCAGTACAAGCTGAAAGACGAGATTGGAAAGGTACCATCAGAGACAAGTCACTGATTGCTCCCTTTCACTGATTCCTCCATTTTCTTCTTCTTCCTTCCGCCTACTGCATGTCTGTCAAGTAGCACACATCATCAAGGACATGCAGTAACAGTCTCTGATATCCTCTCTCCCGGCTGTCCTCATTTCCCAAACTGTGTAAACTATCAGGCCATGGGAGAGTTGGAAGATGGATGAGAGGCTGGTATAAATAGCGCTCTCTAAGGGTTGTGCAACGCTTAGTGGATACAAGTGTGTGCGAGTGAGACTGTTTGTGTGTGTGTGTGTTTATGTGTGTACATGTACGCATGTTTTAGATTGTGGATTTTGCAGGCAGAATTTGCATGTCTGTGTATTTCTGCATTTATATAGACCTGATAATGAGTGTGTTTTTGAGCCTAGCAGAGACAATTAAAGCCTTTTAAAGAATGCTGGACAGCCTCCTGTTATCAGATCATCTCTGGGACTGGAGGATGAGCTCTGTTGCTGCCTGTTCAATCTCCAATCTGCTCCCCCAGCAGGAACTGATACTGCCCTCTCCTCCCTCCCCTACCTCCCTGTTTGTTTTTTGTGCATGAATTTGTGCACACAGGCTACTAATTGGGCCCTACTTTTTATCCTGAATTTCCTGTGTGTGGGCAGGGAAGCTTGCTAACACAATCCGGATCCAGTTTCCTTAATTAGCCTGAAATCAAAAATGAAAGAGAGAGGGAGAGACGATTTGAATTTCTCTGTTCTCACTTTGAAGCAGCTGGTACTCTCTCAGTGTACACTGTCAGCCCACTCACTTCCCTTGTGTGTATATATATTTGTGTATTTGTTCCTGCATGTATTTTTATACATTTTGAATGTTTGCTTTGCACGTAATGTGTTTTTTCTTGTCACTCGAAGAACTGACAGCTGCTCAGTCTCACTTTTGGCTATTGGCCTTATATTCTCTTACTTCTTCCTGGAACAGGGCTCCTATGGTGTTGTCAAGTTGGCTTACAATGAGGATGACAACACATACTATGTAAGTTTTTAAAGCACACGCGAATACAGATGTGATTTCTTTCTAGCTATTAATATTGCCTCCCTTCTCTCCAGTTCCTCATCACGCGCCCCACACCCACAGGCAAACCTCACAAAAATCAAACCAACTTGTCACATTTACTGGTGTGATTTTATGTGAAACCTCCACATGTGAAAATGTCTCGAGATAATTGAGCTCACTGACTAATGTAATAACACATCAGCTTGAGCTTTTATGTTTCCTGTTCACGATTATTGTTGCAATTTTCATTAAGCTGCATGATTGTGACTAACAATGACACAGGGATTATTTTATTATTTCTCCCAAGTGACAAAGCCCGCATGTCACATTTAGTGATTGTATCATTGTCATAATAACAGAGGGCGTTGAGGCTATTAGGGAAGAATCTGTTTCCCTGGTACAGGGGAAATATCGACTGAACAGTGTAGCTGTCACACGCTGTGCTCTGCTAAACACTGACTGGATGGTTGTCAGCTATAGTTATTGTGGAAAAAATGTTCCCAGACATCACTGACGAGATAGACATTTGCAGTGCATGAATATAAGCTGTCACAGTATTTGCAGGTTAAATCATTTTGATGATTTGACAGCAAGCCGTTGAGCTAGCCACGATAAACATTCAGCCAATAAAGTAAATGCTTATAGTTTGTGATCTGGCAGCTAAGAAAACATAGCTGGAGTGGATGTTTGAAAACATTCTTTTCTACATTCATCACAGTTTTTCCGTTTCCCTTGGGAAAGCTGTGAAAAAAATGTTTTATTTAGCAACTACTGTCACTAAAATAACAAACCTCACAGACCAAGCAGCGTGGAGGAAAGACATGTTGTGCTAATACTGAGTATGTGTCAGTCAGAACTTGCATACACGATGGCTGACGGCAAGAACAGCCAGTGTTTCTTTTGTAATTCTTCCTTTCATAATCTCTTGTACTGATGACACTGCTCAGTGTTTGTAGTCGCAAACACACAAAGGATATTCAAGGTAGAGAGAAATTTATAGATGCTGAGATACTCATCTGTAGGTGTGTGAGTGGGTGCACTGTCAAATAAGAGGCATATCACCATGCTGTTTCTTACTCATCTTTTTTGTCTGCCTTTCTGTTCATCTTTTCTTTGGATCTCTTGCCCGCTGGACTCTCCCACCCCCTCTCCATTTTCCTCTCATCCTCCTCCAATCCAAATCCATTTCCCTCTCTCTCTCCTGTAGGCGATGAAGGTGCTGTCCAAGAGAAGGCTGATGAGGCAGGCAGGTTTCCCACGTAAGTCTGGAGACGAGGACAGATGGTTAACAGCAGAAAGCACAGTCTGTGATGCACCACTGATATATGAACATTGCGTGCTGGTACTGAAGTCCAGCCTGTCTTTGTTCTTCTCCTGTCCTCCCTCACTTGTCACCCATACCTGTCAACATTCTCCTCCATTAGGGAGACCTCCTCCTCGTGGAGCCAGAGCTGCTCCCGAGGGTCCTGCTCAGCCTAAAGGACCACTGGAGAGAGTCTACCAAGAGATTGCTATCCTTAAAAAGCTGGACCATCCTAATGTAGTCAAACTGGTAGAGGTGAGTAATGTTAGAACATGGAGTCGACTATTTTAATGTAACTTTAATTTAAGACGTCTTTTTTGTTTCACTTTAATTTTGCACTAGAACTCTGGTTCACTTTAAACATGCTCTTTTACGTACACATATTTATAGTTGTCCATAGTAGCGAAATACTTGTTCCTTCTGTAGTCTGTTGTCCTGGTTTAAATGTGTGTGTTTTTGTGAAAGTACTTTGAGAGCAAAGTAAACAATGGAGTCACATTCATTCTGTGTGTTCACCTGCTTGACCAATAAAGCTGATTTTGTTTAAAAAATCTACCGTTTTTCAATCTGCACTGCCTTTAATCCCAGGGTGAACAAATGCAGATAATACAACTGTTATACAGTTATTTTTACAAAATTGTGCCCCTCTTCTCTACATCAGAATGTGGCAAAGGGAAGGATGGATAAAGGTCAAAACAATATTCTTGAAGGATTATTTCAAATTATGGAGAGTGTTAACCTCTTTCTGAACGCAAAGAGGTAGCAAAACAGTTACAAAGCAAGAAATGAGCTGAATTAAAAAAAAAAACCCTCAAATACACCAAAATTGTGTTGTATTTTAACATGGCTGTGTGTCTCATCGACACTGCCTTGCACATGTTTATTAATTTTAGCACCCCTGAAAGCAAACTTCGTGCAGTTATTAGCAGCTCCAGTGAAGATGCATTTAATTTCATCGTGTACAAAACATGATCTATTGTCTGCCTGTGTGTGTGTTTGTGTGTTTACACTAATTTCCATTCCCTTGTGATTTGGTGCCAGGTTTTGGACGACCCCAGCGAGGACCATCTGTACATGGGTATGTTGTGTTCAGACAGTCAGCCTTCAGAAAAACACAAACAGCACACACTCATAGAGTTATAGATAAAGCAAACATAAAAGAAGGTCATTTAAAGCTCATCTTAAAGTCTGTTTGTGTCCCATTACCTAAAAAAGCTTTCCCTCACTAACCTCATCTGTGTTTCTGTCACAGTGTTTGAGCTGGTGAAGCAGGGGTAAGCTAAGCCTCTTTTATGCTAATGCTTGTGACACTGGAATGAGCTCAGTCTCATTAGTTATGATTGCTAATTGGGTGTGTGTGTGTGTGTGTGTGTACCTGTTTATGCGTCCTCACGTGTGTGTTCAGGGCTGTGATGGAAGTGCCGTCAGATAAACCTTTCAGCGAGGACCAGGCGCGTTTTTACTTCCAGGATCTGCTCAGGGGAATCGAGTACTGTGAGTCTCCTGTTACTCTTCCAGTCACGATGTGACTACATTATGTGTTAAGTGTGGGTTTATTGGGGTTGTTTATCTCATCTCTCTCAGATGATTTGTCACACATCTACATGAGGTTTGGCTTCACAGCTGATTCAGTATTGGTTATTAAGTTGCAGTTTAATATAGAATCTGTTCAGATGTGTTCAGGCTTGCAACGTAAATGAATTTACTCAATGCTTTTGTAATTGTGTGTAATGTCTTCAGTTTCACCTTAACCCTCCTGTTGTCCTCATTTACGGGCACCAAAAAATATTGTTTTCCTTTTCTTTCCAAAAATTCAGCAAAAACATTCCCCAGATTTCTGAAAATTTGCAAAACCATGAGGGAGAAAATTCCAATAATTCCTTAAAAATTTCCCTCAAAAGTTTATTTTTAAAAAAATCCTCCAAATTTGGCAAAAAAAATTCTTGTAAATATTTTCAAAAAATTATTAAAAATCTTCCAAAAAAATCCTTAAAATATCTAAAGTGATTACATATATATCAGTAAAACTTGTAATATTTTCTTTAAGAACATTCACAAAACAATCAACCAAAATCCAGTGAAATTGGCAGGATTTTGGTATTTTTTTGTGAATGTTTTTAAGAAATATTTTTAACATTACTTTTTTTCCACCAAAAAATGTTCAAAGATTTCTGAAAATGTTGAAAATGTGGACATCAGAAGTTTCACTGTGAAAATATATTTTTTTCATATTTTCAAACTTTAAAACGGGTCAATTTTGACCCACAGGACAACATGAGGATTAACATTCTTGGGGAAACATGTACTTGTTTTGCCATACAGATATATTGTCACGTGACAACAGCTAGGCAAATAAGCCTGTAATATTTTCGTAAAAATGTTCTGTTCCGCTGTAGCGACAAGAGTCTATTTTAAATGGCTGTGGATACCTAAATTCTAATTATATGATAGCAGTAACAAGACAAAGCTCTTTCTGTATTACCGAGATCTGCCCTCGTCCGATAATTCTCCCCTGCCATTTACACAAGTCCTTCATCTGTGCAGTTCTCGACTCCAGCCACCCACAAGGCTCATTTCACATCATCTCAGCAGCTCTTAATGCGTTTCAGCACAGGAGAAGAGCTTTTGCACAAAGTGTCGTCTAGGAGACTAGTACTGAGGAGAGGAAAGGGAGGGCTCTGCACCAGGGGCACAAAAATAGTCAGGACTCAGTAAGTGCTCATTACAGCGCAGGTAGTCTGTTAAAAGACACAGTTCAGACAGATAAACATGACGCACTTCATTTTATTCTTGTTTTGACATCTGAAGCAGCACTCGTGAGTGTAATTCTTTCTGTTGATGCGAGTAATTGAGGAACTGTTTATCCAACTACTTATCCAGGTGGACTGCAATTTCATTTAGCAGACACTTTTACCCAGAGTAGATGCAACACAAGCAAGGATCTAGTTAGGAGAAAACAACCTGCATAACAGCCATAAAACAAATTCATGTGTGATAATAGGACCATGGTGCCTACAGGCAGTGCGGGAGGGAATAGGATATTTTAAAAAATTTTTTGCTTTTTGCAGTCTGTCAAGTGCAAAGGTGTTCTTGCAGTACAGACTTGTTTGTATCTATATAGAACAAAATGGAAGATTAATCATTGTTCCTATTGGCAGAATTCTAAAATGTCAATTTGTTGCTGTAGTAATGTTTTGTTATTTTTTGTCTTAACAGTGCATTATCAGAGGATCATCCACAGAGACGTCAAACCCTCGAACCTGCTGGTAGGAGAAGATGGGCACATCAAGATAGCTGACTTTGGGGTTAGTAACCAGTTTGAGGGAGCTGACGCCCTCCTGACCAGCACTGTGGGAACACCTGCTTTTCTTGCCCCTGAAGCGGTCTCTGAGACCAGAAAGAACTTCTCTGGAAAGGTGAAGCAACAGTTAGCTCACTAGTGCCATCTGGAGATGATTCTTAGAAATGCAAGAGCCTTTTTTTTCATCCACTCAGCATAAACACTGCCAACACTGCTCTACTTTTGATATTTATCTCAGGCACAAGTATATATTTTTGTTTACAATGGCAAAATTCAGCTATTATTTGCTGAGCAAAAAAATCTAATAAGATGTTTGTTGTGTTTTTTTACAAAGGCTTTGGATGTTTGGGCCATGGGAGTGACCCTTTATTGCTTCGTCTTTGGAGTGGTGAGTGTGTACAATGGCAAAAACACAGAGAGTAAATACTGCTTGCTTTTATTAAAACAGTTTCTCTAAAATGATTTGTTAATCCTACATTAAAACCCCTTCATATGTTCACAGTGTCCATTTATGGATGAGCGCATTCTCAGTCTTCATCAAAAAATCAAGACTCAACCTGTGGTATTACCTGAACAGTAAGTTCTGCTTCTCCTGTCATTTGGCTGTTGCTTTTTTAACTAAATGCACATTTTGACCACATATTTGTTTATTTGTTTTTTTTCTGTAACAACAGCGCTGACATATCAGATGATCTCAAAGATTTGCTGTTGAAAATGCTTGACAAGAATCCAGAGACCAGGATATCAGTCCAACAGATTAAGGTAAACACTGATGGAAGCAATTAATGATGTTCT
Organism: Amphiprion ocellaris; assembly: GCF_022539595.1. Lineage (NCBI taxonomy): Eukaryota > Metazoa > Chordata > Actinopteri > Pomacentridae > Amphiprion > Amphiprion ocellaris. Next base: position 4,667,971 of record NC_072782.1, read on the forward strand.
ATATTGCATATTTTTGTGTTTATTGTACTATTCGTACGGCGATCTCTGGTAATTTGTGAATTACCATCACATCTGCGTTTCTTGCAGTGCATTCGTACGGGATAAGCGAAGTCTGTATTTTACTTGAATTTACTGACATTACAACCCGGATATGATGTCAAATCTGTGCACCTCTGATGGGTCACAGAATACGGTGTGATGCCTGCTCTGTCCAACACGTGGAACCGACAGGGTTGCCATGACAGCATAATTTGTGCTTTCCAAAACCCTTAGGCCTCTACATCACTGTTAAAAGCCTATGGTGTATCCCTACTGTTAGGGTCTCGTTAGGTTTAGGCACAAAAACCACTTGGTTAGGTTTATGGAAAGCTTGCGGTTCTGGTTAAAATGATCACTTTTAATGTTTTATGTAGTTGTCATGGCAACAGTAAATATGTCAAAGCAGCAACGTGACAGTGGGCAGGTTGTCGGGATAACGGGCCGTCATGGCGTTTATATTAAGCCTAATGAAAGATAGGTCTAGAACAATGTTTGTTACTGCATGCTGCTACGCCTGTCATCCATCGCTATATCCTCCCAGATTTCCCTCTTCTTGCTGATCTGGTTTTGCCGTTTCTGCGAATGGCCCATAGGCCTGTTATGTATAGGCCTACTCCTGCATTTGCACCTAAAATGCTGTCAGTAATTTCCACCACAGCCTCCACAATTCAATCAGGAAAGAGGTACACAAAATCACGCAATAAAAAAAACAATAACTAAAATACCCCCCAGTCACTGAGATGCAGATTCGCACAGGACTAGTATTATAACAGGACATCAGTCTTTGGCAAAATATCGTAGGTAATTTGCGGTGGAATTTTTACTTTACAAATTACAGACATGGTGCATTTGCGTGGGATTAAGATCACAGACATCCAGTTATTACAAATCACCATTGGTCCCGACTCCCGAGGTCATAGTAATCCTGTGCGAATAGGGCTTTAATGTCATTTTGTAAATCCATCAATTAACTGTTACCTTCAGTTTGTATTAATTTACTCATAGCTGTAACTACTACTGCTCTTATCTCATAGTTGTTAGATTATACACCAGTGGGCGACATGATTAGCTTATGTTGAGCTACTAAAATAGAACTTTGCTCTTGCATCAGTCCTATTAAATTCATACTGGTTGGCCTTCAAAGTTGCTATGTCTGAGTTTGTATATATGACAGGAGAATCAAAATGAAATACACAAAGAACTCTTTTCTATTCTCTGCACTTGTGTCCAGGTGCACCCATGGGTGACGAGGCATGGTGCTGAGCCTCTTCCTCCAGAAGACGACAACTGTTGTATGCTGATCGAGGTGACCGAGGAGGAAGTGGAGAATTCTGTCAAACACATACCAAGCCTGGCAACAGTGGTGAGTATTTATATTTGCACCACCCCACATTATCCCTCACCATGCCTGCTTAATTGCCCTCTCGACACTTTGCACATACAGCACATGTATGACTCACATAGTCTTTCTAGTTTATTTTCATTGGTTACATTAACTGTAGCTAAGTGTGGTGAGAAATATGAAAGTTTTCAGATGAACTTATCTCTATCTGAATTTGTTTTTACGTTTCATATTTTAGTGAAACCTGTCTTGACAAGATCAAATTGTACAAATATAAAATCCATTAAAACCTCAAGATTCACTAGATGTGCGATCATGTTAGCATTTGCTGTCACAGTGCAGACCTCTGTTTAGATGCTGTACATTACAAGTAAATAATTACATGTACTGCGATTTCTAGATGGTGTATGATGAATTCTGCTTGTTGTTTTGTAAGATGATAAATGGTGGCAAATAGTAAAAAGATCATACAGCAGACCTCTCAGTAAAGTATCTTCATTATAAAAGTTCCTCTCTGATTATTGGTTTAACCTCCAAAGACTTGTGTCTGATCATCAAAGTGACATATTCAGAAGTTTTTCCCATTAAAATGATCTATTTATGTCCTGAAACTGCTGAAGATGTAACTCTATACACGCATGTAGTGAATCGAAAGAAAAATAAGGATGTGAAAAGGACAACCCCACACATTGGCAGGATTATTTCCTGACATTTGTTGAGTATGAAACCTAGAAAATCTGAATCAGTGCACTACAGTTGCAAGGTGGAAACGCTCAGCCATGGTATCAACTGCTTATTTCATGCTAGATGTGTCTTTCAGTGTGTGAAAAACTTAACTCTACACGGGTCAAAAGTTTAGAACATATTTTGAAATGTTGAAGACTGAGCATGATTTTCAGATTTGTGTATTATTGTTTTGCTTTTTTTCTTGTAGATTCTGGTGAGAACTATGTTGAGGAAGCGCTCCTTTGGGAACCCCTTTGATTGGGGCCGGAAGGAGGAGCGCAGCAGTTTGTGTGCTGCAGGCCAAACGCTCACGTGAGTTCACACGCCTCACTACAGCTGAAGTTTTGCAATAATATTTGGAGTCACAGTACTCAGAGCGGTGTGCTGTCAGCAACCATATTCTCACTCCTGGGTCCTCTGATGGCATCAATCCGCCAACGCTTGTCAAATAGTTTTTTCTTAGAGACTGTCAGTAGGCTGTTATTATTTCTCTCCCCCCTCTGCTGCCCTGTAGGAAAGGCAGAGCAGGCAATGTGAGATACTGCTACATTCACTGTAGCCAAAAAAGGTAACTAATGTTAGGACAACTCTTGCCTGCCGTAGCCCTGTTTAAGTAGTAGAGAACATACTTTAAGACCTCTGGCATGATATAAGCAGCTGTGCTTTCCAATATGGCTGTGATGACCAAATACTCTTGTGCATCAAGTTTGTAAACTAGCCTGTGCTAGTTTAGGGGTGTTTGGACAAGCCATCTCTGGGAACGTTGCGCCTCGCTCAAGAGTCTATAGTAACTGCAATGCTGTGTATTTTATGTGGAAGGGTGCTTTTGGTGTAGCATGTGACGTTTAGGGCACAAAATACCCCCATTTAATTATATTGTAAATTGTGTTGAATGAAGTTTTTCAAATAGTCAGCTGTACATTAGACTCACTTAAGCCAAGCGTAGCTCCTAAATACATACAGATTCTTACTGTGCCAATGTCATTTGTGGGATAATATCCTTTATATATGGGTCATTCCAGAATTGGAGCCATTAAATTTTAAATAATCCACGTACAAAATACTAAAACATGCATTTGTTGTGTAAATGTTCTTGTCCTGAGACCAAATCTAAAAAATTAGGAGAAATGAATGTTTGAAACTATTTTTTAAAATACCAAATAAATCTGGAGTTCTCCTTAAAATGCCGTTTTTCTCTTGTCCCACCCTCCTGATGACCAATTTGAATCTCAAATAAAACAATTAAAATAAAATTTAAACCTCATTTTTTTGGTATTATTTTTTTCTTTGAAGTCTCTTGTAATTGTGGGGAAATTTTTTAATCAACATAGTATTTTAAATAATAATTATCATACATGAAATGTGTGTCCCACAACATGTTAGCATAACCTTTTTAGCTGGTAGAAGAAGAAGGAAACAGTGAAACACGATACGCTGGAATTAACCTCATCAAACTGTTTTCTAAAAGAATGGGTAGAGTAAAGCTATGTCCTCTCTTCTATTTTTTATATTTTCATCCCATTGTCAGCCTTCATTGAATGTCTCACTCTACCTCAGATTATCAGGATCAGACTAATTCTTTGACTGTTTTCCATCAGTCAGTTTGTCCTCTTGGTCAGCAGTAACAGCAGCTAAATATCTAGCTTCTACTGCTGAGAAACAGCTAACATTAGCATGGATTAGCTTCCCTGTTACTGTGATTAGAGTAGGGTTAATAAACAACAAATAAAACAGGGAATAGAAATGGTACCATTGATGTGTAAGCTGAGCCAATCAAGCTTTCCATAGTTTATTACCTGTTATTGATGAATATGGAGCAGAAAACTGTAAAAGGTTTATTTTTCAGAACTTTTGGAGCCCAAATGTTCTCCAATTCTGGAATGACTCATAAAGCATTGGTGTAAATATTTGAGACACTGACACAACCTTAAGTAATCCAGTCATAGTCGACTCTCACGCTTTCCAGAAACACTGGAGACTGCAATTTGTGGTGTTGTGTTGATTAGCATTATTCTGTAACGCAGCAACACCAAACTTATAGAGCTGTTACCCTTAAAAACATAAAGAAAACAAAAGATGCACTTTTGTCTACAGTCAGTTCATCATGAGCCAAGAGCATCCATTTATCTTGATAAGGTGTTACTCATCCCTTGCATGAAGCACTCTTAAGATTTGTCTGTAAAGTCTTGTCATCATGTGTCTTAACAGTAATGATTAACCTCTTTATTGCAACATTTTCCCCAATTTTTGACCTTTTCTCAGTGTTCCTATATTTACTGAGCTTCCCCTGGTTAGCCGTATGTGGTCTAGAAATGAACTCCTCAGTGTGCCTCTGCTTTGCGTTACATAATTTAATGCTCGCTTTCATTTCCTAAACAGGGCTAAATAGTGCAGGATTGACAGTCGGCTCACAGCGTTGCTAGAACTAACTCTGCGCCTGTCTGTGGTGTGTTACTTAGGAAACAGGAGAGTGGTGACGGTGTGAGGAGTATGGACCTGCCCTACGTGGGAGAGGATGAGGCTCTTTCCTGATGCAGAGGGTTTATTATGTATCCGCCTGCCTGCAGCCACACAGCACGACACCCCTTTACTCACAGTTTTCTACTGGTAGCCTACACCTACGTACGTTTCCTGGGAGGTGGACGAGTGTGACGGACACTTAAAGAGGAGGATTTAATGATCTTAAGGCACTTTGACAAGCATTTCCTAAGCTTTTTGTTCTGCTTTCTCTTCTTATACAACTTAGTTTGAGGTTGTGGGACCCTTCCAGGAGAGAATCCTCCTGCATTTTGAACCTTCACACCTTTTCCCCAGCCTGCTGTCCTCCTCTTATCCTGCATGCGTTTATAGTCCCAGCATGCTTTGTCTCAGGCTTCAACTGTACAGGTTTATCGTAGTTTAGCCGCTTGTGTTTCTCCTCGTCTCTACTTGACAATACTTTCAGGTATACGGGACACGGGAACAAGACGTGGTGACGGTTTACGGGGAGGGATGGTTGTCTTCGCCACTGACACTCTCTTTGAGTAGAGCGGGTTTCTTCACAACGATTGTCTGGTTCACTCTGCTTCAGAGTAGCACTGCCCAGTTTTGTAACATATTTCAGAGTGAAGCTTCTGTACAGTTTATGTGAAATGAAAAAGGGGAGTGAAAAAATGTTTACTTCATTGAATGCATGTGTTTATTTTCCCAATGCAAACACTGTATAAGCTATTTATGAACGTCCTCGCGCTCACAGACATCCCTGTTTGACCATTGTTTTTAGGTTTTTCATTTACCACAATCAATAGAAAGCTTTAAAACAGTCGATGTAGTGCTACGTGAACATTCACTTTCATCATTAGTGCAAAAAGACAGCATAGCAGAATTGGGATTTTCTTCATTTGCAGATCGAGTGCTTCTAGTGAATCTTTTTTTAAGTGAATCAGTACATGATTTTTAGGTGTTTAATATGAATTTTTAAATTATTGGAGCTGAAACAAATGAAGTATTGAAGCTACTGCTCTACCTAATGCATATAAACAGAAGGTCTTGGTGCAAAATAATTCTGCAGGTTGATAATCTTGTTTTTTTGTCAGACTGTTCAGTGAATTTCACGTCTCAATTGCATCATGCTTTAATTACACTTTTCCAAGTGGATGTCTAGAAACAGAAAATTCTAACAAATGAACCTCAAGTTAAAATCCTGAATGTTTGTACTTGTTTTATTTGTTCTAAATTACTGGTATTAGCAAAGCGCACATTTCAGGACACCAAAAATGTTTAATTATGTATGATTTTGTAAAGTTTGCTAACTTTACATTTACTGTTCATTGTTGAACCGTTAGAACTGGCTACTGATTTAAGGTTGAGATGGACGCATAGTGCAGATGCATACTTTTTGTACAAATCTATGCATGACATATCTGTAGAGGTGTTTAACTTAAAAAAAACTGTTGTCATCTTTGGTCGGAGGCGGAGGCCAACCTGCAAGTATTTTGACTTTTAAAGTACTTTAAGTTCTTATTTGTTGATGTGCTTCATTTCAGATCCCAAAGCAGTAATTTCCACCCTTCATTTTTTTGTTCTTTGTTTACCGTTCATTTGTTGTCCCACAGTTGTTAGTGTCAGTATAGATAACATCAATTAATGTGTCTCTAGCTAACTTAGAATATCAACACGATATTGATTACACCATTTAATGCTTCCACACACTAATTATTTCAGCACTTAAGTGTTGAATGTATCAGAAAGGGACTGGAATTTTCATTTTGTACTTACTATTTGCATGTCACTGAACTGTACCTACTAAATGTCTGTTTTTAAGACTAGTACTATGCACATGTGTCTTTATGGTGCAACGGTACATCCTGTCAGATTGTCGCGTACGGTGTGTACACCCAGTGGTTGGATGAAGAGAGCTTTATGTGGTCGATTGATGCTAATTTGTTTAGTTTTTTTCCTGATTAAGTTCTGCTCTCCATTGTGGGGCAAAACACTGGTTTTAGTTTCTTCTTAAAATTGCTTTTGAAGTGTAGTTGCAGTGGTGATACCTGGCAGTTTATTAACCCTCGTGTCGTCCTGCGGGTCAAAATTGACCAGTTTTAAAGTTTGAAAATGTGGGGGGAAAAATATTGTCACAGTGAAACTTCTGATGTCCACATTTTCAACATTTTTGGGAAATTTTTGAAAATTTTTTGGTGGACAAAAAAAGAAATGTTAGAAATGTTTCTTAAGAACATTCACAAAAAAATCAACCAAAATCCAGCGAATTTCGCTGGATTTTGGTTGATTTTTTTTTTGTGAATGTTCTTAAAATATTAGACGTTTTACTGATATATATGGAATCACTTTAGATATTTTTAGGATTGTTTTGGAAGATTTTTACTAATTCTAAAAAAAAAATATTTACAAGAATTTTCTTGCCATTTTTTGGGGGATTTTTTTTAAATAAAACTTTTCAGGAATTATTGGAATTTTCTTCCTGAAGATTTTGCAAATTTTCAGAAATTTCGGGAATTTTTTTTGCTGAATTTTGGGATTTTTTTCAGAAAAGGAAACAATATTTTTTTGGTGCCTGTAAATGAAGACAACAGGAGGGTTAAAATCCACAGTTTAGTCAAAGTTAGTGACAAATGCCTCCTTTTGTTTTGTTTTGTCTTGTGAAATGTTGTCACGCATGACTGATAAAATTTAACTGTGATCAGTTGCGTCCCCTTCGGTGTGAATATTTTGCCCTCCATGACCAACAAGAATGAACCGAAGGACGGTTTGAGTGTTGAATGCTGGGTGACGATGCAAGCCACAACAAAACTGTACGATGAATATTTTATACACACAATATTAAAACTTGGTAGTCTGTTTCAATACGCCTGTCCATTGTTGTGACAATGGCCAGGCTAAGTGATTGACCTTTCTTGTTCACTTGGTTTTGCATTCTGTAGGGTCGTTCATTATATTAAGAGCTGTGGGAGCTCTTTTCCCCTAAATGCATGCCAACATACTGAACACATACCGCTGTATCGTCATAGCATGAGAGGTTCCTGATAACACAACAGGACCTTCTGATTAGTTATTCTATACATACTGTACCTTGTTCATCATTTGAATAAAATATTATTGCCTTTCTGTCATGGTTTTGGTCCTATCATTGATAACAATGTGGGTCAATATAGAATGGTGGGACTTTTTGTATCATCGTTGACATTTTTGCTGTTTTCAGGCCTAAAATCAACATGGCCGCCTATAACCAAACACCACATGGCATTTTTACACAAAGATTCTTCTAAATATTATATATACAATTGAGTAAAATTGAAAGTTATCTCTAAAGATATTGTAGTAAACCTGTTGACAATGACATCATGTGGAGCAGGTCATGTGATCTGGAATTAACACACTTCCTTGAGAGGTGTTTTTGTAATTGGGAACTTAGTGGAAAGTGATTTCTGGGACACAGATACCATTTGTTATTTTCCATATAAAATTTTATATATTGCCAAAAAAAAAAACCCAAAACAAATATCTGTCATGATTATCTCAACTTAATAAAACGAGCACAATCGAAACAATTTTTGAATAAGCTCATTTCCTTATTGTTTAGCTCATTATAAGGTGGTTATTATTAAATTCAGACGGTTATTTAGTTGACATTTTAGTGATATCCAGTCATTTTTTTATTAATAAGTGATTGTTTCCATGATAAATAATAATGGACTTTGTAAAGACATGATCATAATGAACATAAAAAATATTAGTTTTTTACTTTTAATAAAAATGTATGCAAGATATATCCCATGGACTTCAAAAGTCCTTCAATTATATATTGACGCGTTCGGTGTGTTGCAGTTCCAGATGTTGACCACTAGTGTGCGCTGTGCACCGTCTCATTTCTGCAGCTGTGGGTTCCTCTCATACAGTCTATGATTCCTCTTGAGGGCCTGAATAAATCATTGCGTTCCTTTTATACACATATATACAGCAAAGCAATTTTTCTACATCTGCCATATTATTAAAATTTAATGCGCTTTTTCATTCAAACTGTGCATTAACTGGGGCATGTTTTACTAGATTGCATTTACATTTATAAATCATTATTTAGACACATTATATTTCATGTGCCCAGATATTTGCCTACCTTTCTTTAAAATGTGTTTACTCAAGAGGAAAGCTCAGCAGTTAACTGCTAAATGTGATCTCTTAGTGACTTTATCTGTAGCTGACCTATTTGCCACTAGATGCTGACTTTGAGCAAACTGACTAAAAAAGTCCAAATAAACATAAAATCCGGATTTTAGCTGAAAAGATATGACAGAAAACACAAGGCAGTCACGGGCAGCAGAGTTATTCCACAAAGTAAAGATGAATGGGCCGAGGAACATCTCAGACTCCCAATAAAAAAGCCAAGAAACCCAAAAAAGGAAAGGTGGAAGCAGCCAAACCTCCAGTTACAGATAATCCTTTGATATCTGCTCGAGTGGGAACCTTAAAGAGAACTGAATCTTTACATGAACAAAAGAAAAAAAAACATGATTGGCATCTGCATATTGTCGCAGTCTGTGCCTTAGATTCTTGGAGTCTACAGAGATGTTGCCACGAGTCGGACGAGTTTTCAGATTTTTTTTCCTTTCTGTCTTGATTTGGATAGAAACACAACATTTGCACAACAGCTTTTATCAACTTACTGTCACTTGTTTGGGCAGAATCTCATCCTGTCCTTTATCAGCTGGTTATTTTTACAGTTAATTGTTGAATTATTTGAGTGATAGAAACAATCACACCATCCTGGAGTCCAAAACATGAACAATTTTAATGTGACTTTCAGATTTCCTTCAACGAGAAAAGTTTTGTTCTGTTAAAAAAAATGGAAAGTTTGACTATTATATGGCTTTCACTGTAAAACAGAAAAGCTAAATGCTGATAAAATGGCACTTCCTCATTCATGTGTTGTGTGCTTTTGGGCTTGAAACTGTCAAAGACACTGTGATGCAACATATTTAGACAACATAAGAACACAATGAAAGGTGAATCTTAATAATTTCGTGTCTGTTAAAAGGTAGAAATGGTCAAATAGTTATAGATAAATCCATAATTTTTATACCAATAATAAACAGCTGGTTTTAAAACTCCTATCAACTATGCAGTACCCAAATCTGTAGTTTTTGTTGGGGTTTTCTTATCTTAAATGCACCCAATGTACATTATTTTTTGCAGGAAAACTTATGAATATATTTTTGTCCCTCAGAGCTTTTATGTTTAAAATCTGCCATGCAAGAATGTGACCCTCAGTCTCTGCACTCCATCTTGGGAAATAAGGTGTCACACTGACCTCTTGTGCAAATTTAATTGTATTGCAGTTCATTTGTAACTTTCAACTTTAAATCGAATTCGAAATGCTCCTGCATGAGTCGAGAAAATTAAATTAGGAAGTGAGTGTGTGGCTTTGGTTTAATGCTCTTCTCTGGTTCTACTGAGGTTTGTGCTCAGATGAATGTTAGAGTAGTGTCAAGTCATTTAAAGTACATTTTCTAGCTTTAATTTAAGTTTTGTTACTAGCAAATATATGTGGGTCAATATATAATCGCGGGACTTTTTGTATCATACTTGACGTTTTTGCTGTTTTCAGGCCTAAAATCAACATGGCTGCCTATAACCAAACACCACATGGCATTTTTACAGAAAGATTCTTCTAAATATTATATATACAACTGAGTAAAATTGAAAGTTATTTCTAAAGATATTGTAGTAAACCTGTTGACATGCCATAAATCCACACTTGACTCACACACTACTTTATATTAAATAACTCAGAAAGCCTTGGAGTCTGGCCAGTCTTTTCTTCAGGAGGAAATGACAGGGATACAATTTATTATTTTCCATATAAAATTTGATATATTGCCAAAAAAGAAATATCTGTCATGATTATCTCAACTTAATAAAAAGAACACAATCAAAACTATTTCTGGATCAGCTCATTTTATTATTGTTTCGCTAATTAGAAGGTGGTTGTTTTTAAATTTGATGGTTATTTAGTTGATATTTTAGTGATATCTTGTCATTTTTAATTAATAAGTGACTGTTTCCATAATAAATAATTCTGGAATTTATAAAGACATGATCATAATGAATAGCGATGCCCGATATTAGCTTTTTTGCCAATAACCAATATGCCGATATTGTCCAACTCTCAATTTCTGATTCCGATATCAACTGATATATGTGGGCTATTTAACTAATTTCAGGTAACATCACAGATCTCCTGTCGTGGAATTAACACATCATGCCTGATTTTATTGTGATGCTCCACTGCATGCATTCTCATGCAACAAGGCTCTCAAATGTAAACATTGTCTGTGCAAAATAAGAAAACTACTTCAACTTAAGTTATGGAAAAAATGCCATATTTATGACTTTTTTTTTTTAATTGTCTCAAAAAACAATTCAAACTCTCCCTCTCTCCCTCCATGATGCCAGTAAATGCCGGCGAAATCCAGGCATTATTATATCAGTTTTCATGATAGGCAAAAATACCAATATTACATTCTTATGCCAATATCGGGTCGAAAATATTGGACATCCCTAATAATGAACATAAAAAACATTGTTTTCTTTTTTACTTTTAATAAAAATGTATGCAAGATATATCCCATGGACTTCAATTATATTTTGATTCATGTATTTTGATGCACTATAAGTCAGAGAGACAAACTGTGCCACCATACAACAAAGAATGTGTTTAAACATCAGCCACACATGCATCCATGAACATCCAACATCAGCATAAACAACCGGAGGGCAGGTTTGCAGTGTTTCAGGTCTCCTGGGCTGATTTCAAACTGCTCACTGCAGCACAAAGTAACGTTGGTGGTATAAGACGGAGCGTAAATGTAGTTCAGAGGCTGATTCAGGTCCTGAACCGGTTGGTGTGTTATGATCCCTGATGGGCCACATAAGGAGCCTGAAACCTCCACATCAGCACACGAGAAGTGCTGATCGTCACACAATCGTGGCCTTCAGTCGTCATGCTCGGTTAATTGTTTACCTGCTGGAGGTAAGAAGAAGAAAAAGGAAAGAGCTCAAACAAAACAGCAAAAGCCTTGATCAGCGTTCTGTAAAATAACACACTCAGACCTACTTCTGCAGGTGAGATGTTTCTTCCATCAACACACCAAGTTCTCTTTCTTCAGTATGTTTATGAAAGCTGGTTAAAATCTCTGAATCTCTGTCTTCCACTCATAATATCTCCTAACATTGAAATGAACTTGCTGCCAGTGCTGCACTTGGAAAGATTAAAGGACTACATGCTTCAAAACATCTTTAAAGTGAGAAAAACCTTCAATGGGGCTTCTCAGACATCAGTTGTGAAATTTAAAGACGGATTTTTGCAGAAGGAATCTCAGTGTGGAAGCAGCCATTAAATAAAAATGAGACCTGCAAAGTGGCATCTCTTAGGGTTGTTCATCTCACATTAATTATGTAAAATGCTCAATTTGTGGAGAAATGTTCAAATTTTGCAGGATATTGAGCCACTTTCTGAGGCTCGTTTCAGTAACGACTTACATGTGCGTTATGGTTTCAGTGGCAAAAACTAATCTGCCTTATTTAGACCATTGGAAAGTACATTTTTATACTGACAGTATTAAAAAGATGGAAAATAGTTATTCTTCCAATAAAAATTAAAACAGAAGAAGAGGAATAACTTGCACAAAGCTGCAAACTGTAGAAATGCACCCATTTTAAATATTTATATCTTACAGCAGATTCTTTACAGAGTTTGCCTGCTACCTAGTGCTGTAATTTTCTGTAATTAAAATACATTTTCTAGCATTGACTAGACTTTTATTCTAGACTTGAAATTATGTGCATTTTTTGGACTTTTTAAATCTTTAATGGAACATATTTACATGTGTAAACCCAATGAAATTACACTAATATATATTACATTTTCATCTATTAAATAAATATTTCATATTTCTGGAACCATGTAAAATGTATCGATGTACTTTAATTGTCTTTTGATGTAAAAAAAAACTACTTTCTTTAAGTTTTAAATAATTTAGTGTGATTTTACTGTAGACATGTAAGTTTACAGTCTGTTTTTGAAATTTAATGACATTTTCAGTTTCATTTGTCAAACAAAAAGAAAATATTTGTGAAATTCTGATAAATTTGCAAATGTATTTTAACAATCTTTAACATCAAAAATATCTTTTTTATTCACAACATGGTCATTTTATGGTGATTAAAAGTTGCAGATTTTAAATGTTTTTATTTTAAACATGCAAATTCTGCCTGTTCTTGTAATATTTATACAGAAAAATCCAAATGAAGACAGAAAAATTCCATGACATGACAGATTTTTTTTTTTTTTTTTCTTTTTTTTACTGTGGGATCAGAGCTGCTATATGAGGATGGGATGTAATCGTGGACATCTTGTTTATCATGACCTGCATGAGTGAAAAGGCCCCAGAGCTTCCTCTGTGTTCGCTGCCCTTTGTGTCCAAATGTCAGATTGTTTTTAAATTCAGACCATGTGGAGTTTTCCATGTGGAATTCAGTGTCGGTGCATATTAAGCATTTTATCTTCTGAAGGTTTAGAAGACGTTACTGTCGGAGGCTGAATGAAACCTTTGGGCTGTTTCAAGCAGAAAACTTTACAATTGTATTTAGAAATAAGTAACTAAGTACATTTACTCAAATGCTGTACTTCAGTACAATTTGAGCAATTTACATGTGTACTTTAATGTAAGTCACTACATTTAGGAGGAAAATAATCACAATACATTTTCTGTAACAGTTGCACTTCATGCTTGTTTTTAAAACTGACATTTTATTCACACTGATCAGTTTTACTGCTATTTTGCTATTGATTAATTGTGGTTAATCAATAACAAAATTGATCCGTATGTAGAACAGATGATGTTTAAACTACTAATATGTAAAGCAGTGAAATTAACTCCACCTTATTTGACTAGAGGGTCAATATATAGCTGAGGGACTTTTGAAGTCCATGGGATTATATCTTGCATACATTTTTATTAAAAGTTTTTAAAAACTCATGTTTTTCAGGTTTTTATAATGTGCTTTTTCCTGAATATCATGTAACATTTTTGTAATGTAATCTACATTATACCTATGAAAATACAAATACACACTATTTTGATGACTTAACTAGCTTAATTAATGAATGAAATGCCATCTTCAAATGCATTTTGAGGATTTTTACAACAACAATTCCTCTGAAATCATCATCACTGTATTATATTGGCCAATTTTTAGATGTCAAAAAGACTAGAGGAAGAAGAGAGAAATAGAAAGTACATTGAAAATGTCATCAGTGAGATACTGGATGGCAACACAAGTGACATGGAGCAGTTAGAAGATGAGGATGAGGAGGAGACAGAGCAGGTTTAGAGGGATTATTCCAGATGTTCAGTATGAGAGCAGACTGGGAGATGAAGACAAATCTCCCTGCAGTTTGTTGTTGTGTTCTTTCTTTTAATTTAATTCATTATTATATTATCTTTCTGTTATGAAGTGTGCTCAGTGCAGCTCACTCAGTGCTCATTATTAGACTGGAGCAAAGGGAGTTTTGCTTTAGATTGTTGTTCACAAAAAGTTGCAAAAAACACCCAATGGATCAAATTTGTACAAAAAAAATATCACCAACAAAATGATATGACAAAATTTATCTTTAGGATTTTATTAAAAGGGGTAATAAACATCTCAGTTCCAGAAACAATGAGAATTTTCTGGCTATTTTTTAATGGGTCAGGATTTACAGGGTTACATAATAACAGAGGAAGGGACTCTAATGCAACATTAGGAAAATGCTTTAAGAACATTTTAGGAACACTTTAGTCTGTCTTTATGAGGAACTTTATGAAGAAAACTTCCTGCAGAAAACTTTCTCAGAACGTTTTAAGAACAAAACAGTTCTAGCTGGACTGTCTGGTTCGGTTTTGTGGAACACTAACCGAAATTTTTCACTATTTATACACCAAAGAAGTAATTGTTTAATCGATAAAGATAACAAACCTATTAATAGTCGCGGCCCTTCTTGTGACTAGACAGTTTCAGCGGTGAACAAATCAAACGCACCCTCCGGGACCGGGCGGATTGTTTAAATCTTCCTGCAGGTGTGTCGGGATTCTCCTGGGTACATTAGTGCCAACATTTCCGCTTCAGATTGATAAATAGCAACAGACTCACCTGCGTGAAGCCGTTTCTGAAATTTTGGGACGTGTTTATGGAGGAATCCTGTTGAATCTGTGCGGATCAGCTGTTACTTCTGGTGGAGCTTCTTCCTGCTGCTGACATCTGGGACTCCTCCTGACCACCAGAGCTTAAACCCAGCCGAGATAAGTGGAGCTGCATGTTTATTTTGTTCACATTAATGCCTGTAAACGTTGAGAAGTCTGCACTTTCCCTGCTTTCATGTGCGTCCTTGCAGGAGATTCACATCCCGAGTTGCTGCTGAGCTCGTTTTTGGTTGTTGTTTGTTTGATGCTTTCATGTTGCTGATTTCCACTGTGTAAATATTGAATTTTCATGCTTGAGTATAATCACCGATGAGTGTTTGCTGAAGAGGTTTAATGGCATGTTTGCACTTTGATAATCTGATTTGGGAGAAGCTCCACATCCTGTTGTTTCTCTGTGATGTTGCCTCAGTGGAAGCTCTGCATGGTCGTTGGCTCAGACGTCAGAGGGGAAATTTCATGCAAATGTTTGATTCAAAATCAACCCGTTTTGTCACTTCTCTGCTTTTCATGACAGAATATCTAAACTGCAGATCTGGGTTCTGCATTTACAGCTTATGTGTGTACTGATCACCTATTATTCTGCTCCCAGACATGTTTTTTTGTGAATTTTTAAAATATCTTTCAACAGATACGTCCTCCTTATGCACTCTGCAGCTTGTATGTGTGACGCAGTGTTGGTTTTTTTAACCTTTAAAGACGAACTGCTAAGTCTGAAATGGTTGTAGCATAGTGCATGATGTTTTTACGCTTTTTAACCCTCCTGTTGTCCTCATTTATGGCCACCAAAAAAATATTGTTTCCTTGTCTGAAAAAAAATCCAAAAATTCAGCAAAAAAATCCCCCAAATTTCTGAAAATTTGCAAAACCTTCAGGAAGAAAATTCCAATAATTCCTTAAAAGTTTCCCTTAAAAGATTTATTTTTTTTTAAAAAATCCCCCAAATTTGGCAAGAAAATTCTTGTAAATATTTTCAAAAAATGAGTAAAAATCTTCCAAAAAATCCTAAAAATATATAAAGTGATTACATATATATCAGTAAAACTTCTAATATTTTCTTAAGAACATTCACATAAAAATCAACCAAAATCCAGCGAAATTTGCTGGATTGTGGTTGATTTTTTTTGTGAATGTTCTTAAGAAACATTTTTAATATTTCTTTTTTTCCACCAAAAAATGTTCAAAGATTTCCCAAAAATGTTGAAAATGTGGACATCAGAAGTTTCACTTTGAAAATCAATTTTTTCCCACATTTTCAAACTTTAAAACAGGTCGACCCACAGGACAGCTCGAGGTTTAACTCAGCGTTTGTTGCTGTTTGTCATGCTTTCCTGTGTGTGTGTGTGTGTGTGTGTGTGTGTGTGTGTGTGTAGGTTTGTGTAGGTTTGTGTAGGTGTGTGTAGATGTGTGTAGATGTGTGTAAAGCCTCTAGATTGTGCAGCTCCATATTGACTGTCTGATGTTTGAAAACTCTGCTTTGCATATCAGACTCAGTACTATTTGTCCATTCTGGTTCTAACGGAGGAAAGAAAAAGAGAGCTGGAGGTGGAAAAGCGTTGCACAGAAGGCAGAGTGCATGGAGATTAGGGATCCCAGGCGTTTCTGGGACAGCGAGATAGAGCGCCTTAAAACTACTTTACCAGCATCAGAGCTGCCTTATCTGCATTTTTTTTGCATAATAAGTGGCACCTAAGACACAATAATTCAGCATTTGTGTTGTTTTGGTCCACATGTTGCTCTTTCTGTGCTTCCAGTTCGTATCTGTCACCGAAGCTGAACTGAGAAATAAATCTGTTATTGGCTCTTTCTCCCCTTTTCATGTCAGAACATCCTCTTGTATCCATCTTTCTCGACTACATCGAAGCTTTGCAGGAGCAAGTCCACAGTCCAGAGAGTGCACTGAGTGTGTTGTATGTTTCTAAGCCATTCATTTGACACGTGTATTGACTTATGCTGGCCACAGGCAGGAGTACAATAGAATTCTTAACACAGTACATCAACTCAGATTTCCTCGTATACACTGCAAAATTGTGTTTGACTTCCAGTTTATTCCTTTATACTGATTTTATAATTTTGTTGTAGTTTCTAATTCTAAAATGCGAAGCAGAAATGTGCTCCTTTTAGCTTTGTGTGTCTGTTTCCTTCACATTCTTTTCTGCTGCTACTCCACCATTTTCTTCAAATAACATTACAGAGTAAAGAAACTGGAAGAATGGTAACAAGGAAATCATGTTTTGTGTTTGCATAAAGCAAGTGCTTAAATTGGAAACTTAAAGGTGACTTTCCTTAAAATTAATTTACAGCAATGCTCATGTGAGAGGAATCAAATGATTTAAATGCATTTCACTTAAACCAGTTGCATTAACATCACTTGTTAACTTGGAAAAACGGAATTTAGTTGCTTGTTGCACATTTAAGTAGGCCCAGCAGCCCTCCTTTTTCAGTGCAGCCCTACTGTTGTCATCTAAGACTTGCATCACCTTGTGCAAAACACATTTTGAGTGTTCAACACAAGGTGATGCAAGTCAAACATCTTGTATGTGGGTACTCTCCTCATTTTGTTTTTAGGTTGTTGCAGCTAAAATGGCCTCACAGCTGTCCTGTTTGGAGAGAAAAGTCTTGGAGTGTTAAACCTTTTCAGTTTCATCTTCAGTTCTGTGGAACACAGCATGACGAGGGAGTGATGGTGAAGTTTCACCTTTGTACATTTGATTTGAATAACTGAGGAGTGAAATTCACTGTAACAATCAGAAACTGGTGAGGCATTAGCAGAGCTGACACCCATTATTGGTAATCAAGAAGACCAATATTGAATATTTGGTAGATTTGCAATGTAAAAAAAGAAAAACTTAAAAGTTAGTGTCAAAATTTACAAGAGCATAAACTACGATACAGTGCTTTGTTGAAATAACTCTTAATTTGTTTTACATAAAAATTACATAAATAAAATAAAGGTGGCTGTTGTGCTTGAAGTGTAACCAATCGGATCATTCTAGAGGTGGGATGTTGCTCAAGACCACAGAGTGATGACTGCAGGTAAAGAGAAGTGACTGTATCATAACAAACATAGTCTTTAAATTCATTTGCTTTATCTGGAATTCATTAAAATAAAAAGTGGTCCCAATAACTGTAAAAATGCTCAGCAGTGATCAGGTCAATAAGTGGTTGATCCACAGATTTCAGAGCTCTTGCTGATTATGCTGCTTGTATGTTCAGAGAAATGTCAAACTATGCTGTGCTCCTTCCTGTTTGAGTCTCCTCATATGTCAAATGAAATAAAAAGGCAAACAATGCAACACAGACAAATAGACACATTTGCATCTTTAATTAGATTCCCGGTGATTTTTTTTATTTTTTTTCCTTTTTGCTGAAGAAGAAAACAGAAGAAAGCTCTCAAACTCCTGAGTCAGAGTGCTCTTCACATCATGGTCAGTTCAGCCCAATAAATTCAAACAGGATGATAAATCAATCAGTGCTTCCTTCATAGAACAGATGTGACATTTCTTTTTTGTCCTGTGGTACCTTTTGGACTGAATTCAAACTTTGCAGCTTTGTCCATGATTCTGATACCAGGGGTGAAGTTCAGACAAAAAAAAAAAAAATGTTCTATTAAACCCAGCAGCTGTTTCAGGCGACTTCTTTGAGAATTTGGCAGCTTAATGCTTTTTGCTGGAATTAAAACGGCTCAGTGAAATGGCGGGTTGCGTAACTGTTGGGTTTTTAAATCTGTAGTGAAAACATGTACTGCGTGACTCGGGCTGAGAGAGCACTTGTCTGTGCCAGACACACTGTAGGCCAGTGTAGGCCAAAAACTAAGTCCTGCTTGTAGAGAGATAGAGAGCACTCCAGTGAGATTGGTGGACTTTAACACAAAAAAAGTGTTCTGCACATAAATGCTCAAATATTAACACATCCACACAAATAAATAACAGCTGGAGAAGTATTTACCGTACGCAGATGTAGATGTTTGCCTGGTGTGTGTTTGTGTGTGTCCTGCAGGGCAGGGACCGCTTGCCCACACTAATCTAAAAGCTCTCCCCATGCAAACTGTGAACTCTCGGCACCCTTAACGCGAACACTCAGCAACTGATGTGATATTACACTCTGCAGTGCTGCTGACATTCAGTCTGATCGACTGAGCAGCGACGTGTGGCGTGACTGACGCCCTGCGCCGCTCATAATCCCTTCATCAAGTAAATCACAAACGCATTTTCCAATAATTTCTCTCCCCTGATACGGCACTCAAGAAGCACAAACGCTCAATACTGAGGTCTCGGCTTATTCCTTAGGTTGACATTTTTCATCAGAGCTGCTTTCAGTGGAACCTTTTGTGGGAAAACACCGAGAAAATTAACACAAAAACGGAGACTTTAGCTGCTTGTGGGATGAAAGTAGACCATTTTGGTGACTAAAATGTTTTCTCGAGGATGAAAACTGGCATTAAAGGGGTACTCTGTGATGTAGTGTTGCACTTTGAAAAAGTTGAGATACTTGAAAGTTTCTAAAAATGGTAAAAATTGAAGCAGCGGAAGTGAAAATATCCTGTCTAGCCCCCCAAAACACTAAATCCTACACTTCCCATAATGCAACTTGATGGCATCTTTCACTCACTGTCTATATAAACAGTATGCATCATTCAAAGTCAACGCTACACAAGTTCTCTGGTTAAAAAAACACAAGTTATTTCCTGCAAAAATCTTCCCCCGGAGCCACAAATACGAAAAAAAAAAACTCACATACTGACCTAGATATGTGGTATCTGTGGAGTCGCCCTTTAACCTAGTCCTGATTTATGGATTTTGTAAAATGTATTTTTATCCCAGCCCTATAGCATTCATGTGTGTGTGGGCACCTCATCATCTTTAATCCGTTTGCTCGGGTCACCCAGCGGTGCCACCAGTCTGGGACACACTCACTGCATATTTCTGGCCTGTTGTTTAACTAGCTGACTCCTGGCAGGAGGAGCAGATAGCCGTTAACAGCTTAAACTCCTGGCAGATCTGTTTAATTCAGAGAGCTCCCGTCTTCAGACTGGATCACAGCCCAGCGACGTGAGAGGTGGTGGTGGTGGTGGTGGTGGAGGGAGGTGGAAGCTCGTTTGGCTGCCATTGAGCGAAGCCAAGAGTGTTTGGCAGCGAGCGAGAGCCGGCAGCGCTGTTGACGGGGACCAGCTAAGTGGTCTGAAAGTTCTGCAAAAAAAAAAAATCAAATCAAATAAAAAGAGCAGGAGGGCTCAATAGGGGCAACTCCTACACGCCAGGAGCATTTGGATGGCTGTTACATCCCTGTTGACATCATGAATCACACTAGACTGTCTTTGTGTGCAGACATATGTGACGGGAGGATAATTGCGGGGGATGATGGCGATAATTCTTTTTGCTTTCTGTAGGAGAAAATACACACATCTGAATGTTTTCTACTTCTTTTTTTTTTAAACATGGAAAACGCACGCACACGCTCGCACAAAGTCAGCACATTGTACTTTTTTTTTCCAGTTCCTCAGGGAGAGAGAATACATTCGTCCCAAGCGATGGTGCTGAAGATTACAATATCTTGATAGAATAGACAAACAGATTAATTACTTCATGGCTAAAACCTGAGTTATTCCAAAGTATTTCCATATGAAACTGCACAACAATGCACATCAAAAATAAAGGAATGCATCATTAATCTCATACAGAGTATTATTTGCATGACTAAAGCTATGCTAATATATTCATGGGATATATACACACATCGACGTATGGGTTATTCATGGATGTCTCTGGGGTCTGAGATTATCTGAGAGGATCCGGTCGAGACACAGAACCACATTATGACAGGATGAGCAATTTTTTTTTTCCTGAAGCGCTTCAGAAAGTACGACCCCGCAAACAGAGGTGTGACTAAGATCTTTTTTTTTTTCTTTACACATTTAAAATTTGGATTTTGCTTTCAGACTCGACAAGCGGACAGATATGGCGACTATGATGTAGATAGTCCATCTGTCTTCAGCTTTTTCCCCCATTTTTTTTGTACTGTTTTGGCCGTTTTTTTGTCGTTAGTCCGTGACCTTCACTCTGGAAACGAGGAAGAGCAGAGGCACAGCGTCATTTAACTTTCTCTTCAGCCTCTTGGTTCTGCCATTGCCTTTCCTCCAGGATGAAAGCAGGTGTGACTGTTTATATTGGGTTGAAGGGCCGAGCACTACAGTTGAGCAATGTTCAGTCACTGGATCAGCGTTAACAGGTTTCCTCGTGGCACTGGAGGGCTCCGCTGCGTCCGTCATCCCGGCGTCTTTTGTCACAAAAAGTCCTCATAGTCCAAGAGTTTGGAGTGTTGGCGTGTTTTCCAAAGGCGGTACAGGCGGAAGTCGAAGTACATCTCAATCATCTCTTTACCTGCAAGGGTAAAAGAGATGGCAAGAGTTTGAATTCTACATTAAGGAAGCATAAAAACACATAAGAAAACATATGATGGTGATGGTACACTGTAGTAGGGGGTTTTCTGATTAGCAATAGATGAATCAGGACTTTTGGGACGTGAGTATGCACCACAATAAGCATGGTTTATCCATTTACAGTAAATTCACTGAGTGTGTTCCCTTATTTGATAGGAGTCTAAGCATTTTTTTTGTTATTTCTGACATTTGATGAACAAATATGTCCTCAGTGAAACCCTGGTGATTGTCCTTTGGCCTCAACAGAAAACCATCTATTCTCTATATTCTATAAAAGATTTGTGCTTTATGCAAAAACTGTAGAAGAAAAGTATAGCTGACCGACAATGAGGGCTATTTTTTTAGTCGTTTAAAGGTGAGAAAGCTAATGTTCTGTCCTTTAGTAGGTGGCTTTTCTGCTTCTTTTGAATCTGATCAAGGCTTTAGATTGAATTTAGTTTAGTCTAATAGTATTCGCTTCCTTAAATTCAGCCCAGTCACACATGATGATTGTTCACCTTACAGGATTTCTGTCCAGTGGCCATGGATGGATGGATAGATAGATGGATAGATATTATAAATGGGCCTTACATATAGTTGAACTGCCATGTAGCAGGTCTACTTTCAGACTTCCAGTTCTTCTTTTTTTTTAAGCCCAACCATGATCTCTCCCCAAGTGGTTTTGTTACCTGTTACTAACGGTATACTTGAATCAGAGTTTATTTACCATAAAATTTCATCCATGAACCCCAAGGCTACTCCATTTATTTCATAGTTCAGCATTTGTTGCCTTTGAAAACAGCTTTTTAATGTCTGTGGTGTCTGGAGTAGCTTTCCAGGGTTTGAAAAACATAACCCTGACGACAACATCGGGTTTATCTTGGCTTGAGACTTTATGTATTTAATAGAAATCCTGTTTAACAAACCTGAGGTGTGGGCTGTCAGAGAAGTGGGCTTTTAGGAGGCAGGAGAGGTCTAATGAAAGATGCTATCAATGTTTTTTTTTGGAGCTTGACTCATATAAACAAAGACTCGCAATATCTCAGCCTCTGCGGCTTCAATTTTGGACATTATTTTTATGATCTGTCTCCTGTGAGTCTTCCACCCTTGTTGCTTGGTGTAAATATAGCGGAAAGCGAGAATTTTCTTGTTTTTCAGCGTTTTGCAGAATCCTTCTAATGTCAGTGTTCTCGTTTAACACTGTGGATCTGTGTTATTTGTGTTTGAGTATGTTACTGCACCTATTTGACCTGTGCAAATGGATTTTTTCATTTATTTTACTGTGAATGACTACTTCTTGTGTGATTTGAGAATAATCAGGGGTGCAGAGGTTGCTGCCTTTTGGAAGGAGGTGCAGTTACTGGTTCACAAAGGACTTGAGAGAGAGGTCTGAAATGCTGAAGAAAAGGAAGCCATGATCTTTGTGTAGCAGAAGAGTTCAACTTGTTTCTGAACTGAGAATAGGCTTTAACAATACCGACTATACCGAAAATATTGCACATTCTTTCTCCCACCTGTGGCTAGAAAGAAGAAGTGTGAGGAAGTGCAAAGTGGAGTCACACCGGTACAAAACCTAAGGGTTGATATCTAAAAAATGTGAACAGTTGCATTAAAAAAACAGATTTACATCAATATGTTAAAAAAAAACAAAACATTTAAATAGTGCAGCATTAAACACATCTGCACTGTGAAGAAAATGGTAAGATTGATAATAAATCGAATTTTCAAATAAGTGAGGAGCTGTTTGTTCCTCTTCACAGCTGGCGTGTGTCTGCATCATGTCATATGTACTGCATGTAATCTGTGTGTTTGTGGGAATCGTTATGCATGTTCGAGTCGCTGTGATCTGCATGTTCCAGTGCGTTTGCCTGTTTGTTTGGACCCACCTTGCGCAGACAGCTCCAGCGGTGACTCGAACTCGACAGAATAAGGCCTCATCAGATTCTTCAGTTTCTGGAACAGCTGTTGGGCCGAGATAAGAAAGCAAACACCCAATTAATCCTACTTCACTTGGATGCACTCCCAGCAGGGGAGCCGGCGTCATCGGACACAAAACACACACAAATTTTGAAACGCCACAAAAGGATGGTAATGAATCCAGCCAGTTACTGCAGAAGAGACGAATGCAAATTTTTCCTGTGCAGGTGACGAGGGGGTCAGGACATGATGCAAAGGTGTGCATTTTTCCTGCTGGTTTCCTTTTTTATATGACCTCCTTTTATTTTTATGAGTCAACATCGCTCATAAAAGGCCCTCATATGCCTTTTTAAGAGTCTCAGCTTCGGAAAAAGTAAAAAAGAAATGTGAACTGAGCAGTAGATTAGAAGGAATTTGCTTTTTCTTCAAAGCTAATTGATGGGCCAATAACAGAATTTGATCATTTCAGCATTATTTAATGTTAGTTTATCACTTTATGCCCCCTTTTTCCCCCAGACTAAATGATTATTCCATCAATCATGAGAAATAATTAATGAAGTAATCAACAGCAAACACAATCATTGGCTGCTGCTTTAATGATCTCATGACAATTTAATGTGAAAGGCAGAGAGGTTTTGGGTTTTTCAGGCTCTTTATGCAGCTTCTTGCTCCACTGACGCACTGCTGCCCACACATAACAAGTGAAGTTCACTGTTTTCTCACTTGAAATAAGAAGAATCTCCCATGCCAAAGGAATCAAAGGCAAAAATAATGCCCTCGTTTTTCACTTTAAGATGTCAAAATGAAGACGGTAGAGGAAAAAGCAACTTTCATTACTTGTGTTTGCGGCCCTTTGAAAAAGATTAAAGAAGATGGCTCCATGACAGACGTGGAGACGAGAACGTTGCCACTCGTCTGTAGTACAGGGAGCGCTGGAGGCAAATCACGAAACCTAAATAATGTGCTGCATGTCGAGTAGTTTTCTGCCTGTCCTGGGTGCCTCCTTACAAGCTGTCAATGGCTGTTGTTGCCAAGATATTACAAGATGCAGATTTTGTGCTGACAAATCCAAAACACGTCGGGGATCTCTGGATGGCTGACGTCGTTTGAAAACTGGGTCGCAGCGCCTCTCTGACCTGCTCACCTACTGTTCTCAAACAACCATTACACTTTCCAAAATCCCAAATATAACCTTCAACAGCAAAATGCATTTATCATAATAAATCTGGCTCAGAACCAAAGGCAGCATTAGGGAGATGGATCAGCCTTTGTTGTTTTTTTCAGATCCATTTGATGATGACTGCATTTCTAAATATCTACCAGAATGTAGGTACTCTCTGTCATAACTGCACATATTCATATGCAGCATATAAACGTACATTAGTGAGTAAGTGGGTCTTTGGAGTTGCAATGTGTGAGTTCAGATGCTTGTTATTTGTGGTTTCTTTTCAAATTTACAATTCCTAAACTTAATGTGTGAATGTGTGCTTTGGTTGTTCAAATCGTATTCTTGTTATAATATATGTATATGTTAATATTTTTTAGAAGTTGTTGTGTGTTGTTGATTGGGGATGTTGATGAAGGGTGACGGAGAAGGCAAGGAACATGCATGTCAGAAAATATAATGCACATTAGGTGTAGAACCTGTGGAACCTCGCTGTTTTGTGAAAAGGAGTTACAGGTGTGTTTGATGCCAGTGAACTCCCTGCTGACTAACTGCTAGCTGTAGCAGTCATGTTGATGAACTCTGCAGCATAAAGGTATGAAAATATGTCTGGCAGTTGTCCAGTATAGCTAGCTACCTGAGACTCATGTTAGCGCTAAACTAGGATTTTCAAGTTTTACCACAGGATGGATTCTTAGCGTCTGTCTGCAGCTGTATCTGCTAACATTTAGGAGGAGCAGGACATGACTGTAAACAGGCAGTTCCTGCAACAGTTTCTGTGGACATCTGTTCAAACTGAGCAGCTGTTTCCAGCAGCTGGACTAACATTAACTACAAGTCAGTCCAGCATCTAAATCAGGTATGAGGATTATGTGGATGTCAAACCACTGTGAAGAGATTAATAACATTACAGGTCCTTTACTGTGGAAGACTGCAGTTGGATCAATATATAATTGAGGAACTTTTGAAGTCCATGGGATATATCTTGCATACATTTTTCTTAAAAGTAAAAAAAAAAAAAAAAAAAAAAAGTTTATGTTCACTATGATCATGTTTTTACAAATTCTATAATTAATTATTATGGAAACAATCACTTATTAAGCAAAAATGACTGGATATCACTAAAATGCCAACTAAATAACCGTCTGAATTTACTAAACACTTTCTAATTAGCTAAACAATAATAGACTCCAAGGCTTTCTGAGTTATTTAATATAAAGTAGTGTGTGAGTCAAGTGTGGATTTATTGCATGTCAACAGGTTTACTACAATATCTTTAGAAATAACTTTTAATTTCAATTTTACTCAATTGTGTATATCTAATATTTAGAAGAATCTTTCTGTAAAAATGTCATGTGGTGTTTGGTTATAGGCAGTTATGTTGATTTTAGGCCTGAAAACAGCAAAAATGTCAACTATGATACCTGTCAACTATGTTACAAAAAGTCCCGCAATTATATATTGACACAGTTCGTTTACTGTTTACTATTCTTGAATCATTCATTAGATGTGTAAGATGAAGTGATTATTAATTGCTATATAACACTTATGGAAAAAAAACTGTTACCTGCTTTACCCATTCCTCAAACTCCTAATGCAGTCTATCTTCAAACAGTAATTGTTTATCTGTGGTTGCAAATGACTATATCAGAATATAGAATCATGTCATTTTATGATTAGCAATTGTTTGTTAACGTGGCTGACCATTAGCTAAGGAAATACTTAAATAATTTCCATCCCTAAGCATGATCGGAGGTAAACTTTGTAAAACCTGGGTAGATGGGAGTGATGTCTACTGTTTATGATGTGCTGTTTTATTTGTGATATGATGGGTTAAGGAAGCTACAAAAACAACAAGTGAAAGATTAGTCATACACCCAGCGGCTAAATGTATACCGACCTTCATAAAGAAATGCTTTTCTGAGTTTTGTCTGGAAAATCTTTACTGTCCTACACAGAGGCCTAAAATGAACTCGGATAAACACCTTTAGGATAAATCAGACCATCTCTCTATCGGCCATCATCAGCATGTGAGAGCCAATCCCTGCAGTTTAGACCATATTTCATCAACGGCTGAAGTGTCCAGACACTTTTTGCAGTGGTAGCTGCAGTAAAGGAGAGGTTTTTATTGTTCAGAATCGAACAGCAAGGTCAATGCAGATAAAGTATCCTCTAAAAACTGTCTCCTGTGCAATTTCAAGCAAAATTCATCCGTTCAGTTGTGTGACTGTGCTGTTATAGAGACTTCAGTGGATGATGCTCTTGTAAAGAATATCATTTTGAGATCTTGGAACTGAACCAAACCCTCGAAAGAAGAGAAATGCGGCACTTTTGTCGTGCTGGATTCAGATTCACACACTCTTGTGCCTGTGTTTGTCTGTCGGGGTGGAGATATCACTGATGTGCAGTCTGTTCTGCAGACTGTCCATCAACCCCAGAGAGATCCACTTTATGTAACAAAGCTTTTTTGGCAGACATGACTGGAACAGACAGTTGGGTCAAACAAACACCACTGGCTACGGTGTCTGTGGCAGCATCGAGTGCCAGCTTGTTTGTGTGCTTTTGATTTTCCTCTGCTTTTATGTCGGTGTGTATGTGGCTGTGTGCTTTTGTATTTGTTCAGGTAGACAGAAGTGCAGCGTCATTCAGCTATATCCAGTAACATTACTCAGAAAGAGATGATCGTTACACAGGTGGAGGAAGACATGAGGGGAAAAAACAAGAAAGCCAGCATGGTGATTATCAGGGATGGGAACAGACATAAACATGAAAGCAAAGGGCAGCAAACAGAGACATGAAATGGAGACGAAACTGGGCAGGAGAAGAGACAAGGAACCAGAACTCTATCAAATCAGTCTATGTGGCGCATAAAGCAGATTTTACACGCATGAAGGTGAAACTATGCATCATCATATAGAGGGTACAGTGTATTTATCTATGATATATTTCATATACTGGTTAGGAGCATTAAGGGACTGCAGGCAGTCTTCATAAACCAAATAAAGACACTGTATTTGCTGCTCATCTTTACAAGTGCATGCTAGGCTTTTTTTTTTGACCATTCCTCAGCTTTCATTGTGTCAGAAATAATATCCTATGCTATGGAAATCTTGTAGTATAAACTCAAATGGCAAAGTTCTTGCAGTCTCCACATTGTTTTTGTAAATTCTGTATAGTCCTGACTTGACGTGATCACATTTTTGAGCACCACAAACCCAACAAAAGTCTGCTGGGGTCTGTGTAATGTAAATTTTGTCATCTTCCAAAGCCTACAAAACTCCCCAAATTTACCATCTAGTGTGGCAACAACAGCTATCTTATGAGTCCTCCAAGTGGACTATAAAGTAGTTTAATAACGACTAACTATGCATCTACCCAAGTCCACGAGAGTCCATTCAAACTCACTGCAGGTGTCTGTGTGCAGCCAAAAATTAGCATCATGGCAGTAGTGTGCATGCATGACATAAGCAGACGACACTCTATTGCTAATGTATAGAACAGGTCCTCAAAGTCGACTAGAAAGTAGCTTCATAACAACTTTGCATCTGTGGTGTCTGTGTAACAGGGTCAGTAGTGCAGCAGTGGTATAATTATTAATTCTGGTATTAGTAATATATAAAATACTATATATATTTTATTTAATTGTTCTTTTATTGTAATTACACAACGTTTGTTCTGCCTCCCAGATGTTGTGCGAACCTTTGCTGGGGGCTCCTGTACCCCTATGTGTACTTTTGGGCTCCACACAGCGCCCCATAAATGTGTTTTTCCTGCCTTACCTCTCCCCTTTTGTTATCTGTTCAGAAAGAGAGGTAAGTGAGATTGTGCAGTTGTGATTTGTGTGTTTTAATGTTATGTAATTCCTCTTATGCGTTCCATAGGAGCCCAAGTTTATAAGATGGACGATTTTGTGCGTGTGTTTTTTTTTTATATATATCTACTGTAAAGGTATGTGTTCCATCTTGTGCTGTACATTTACTGTATGTCCATTGAATGTTCCCTGCCTTATGCTCTTCTGTTATGTGTTCAGAAGGAGAGGAGCCCGAGTTTGTAAAACTGAAAAGCAGGAAACAAAGTCCTCTGAGGTGACTAACGTACTGATGATTAGCAAGTTTTTAACGGTTTATTTGCAACTGTCTGCATACCAACATTTAAAGTGGTTCATATTCTAACAGGAAGGTTAAATTTAAGTGGGCGGTGTCACAGAGCTAATGAGGTACAATAGCTTTCACCACTTTGTAGCGCCCTGTTCTCTTAGCGCAGTTGAGACCATTGTTCAATAGTACAAATTTGCATGTTCACCTTTTTGTGAAAGATTTTCTCACATTCCACTCACCCCTACAGGCACATGTACTAATCTACTGACATGAATTCATTTTTTTCCATTAAGCTGTGTCAACTGCTGCTGAGACCACTTTTATGATGCTTTGAAATAGTTTGTTTTCAAGTTGAGCTTTTGTGTTTTTTGTCTGGTGAAATCTGTGAATAAGAAGTAAGGGAAGCATTGCTTTTTTGTTCTTGTGAGCATTAGTGTCCGTACCTTCTCTCCGTTGGGGTTGCCCAGGACATAGCATCCCATTATGTGGATCAGGTTTGGTTCCGGGTTGACTTTGCTCATGAAGCGACTGAGTCTCTTCCAGAATCTGAACAAAGACAAAGGCTACAGTTACACGGGGCAACGTTTTTCCTGCAGAGTGTGATCAGCAGGATTAAATGTTTCCATGAAATTAAATACACCCGAAGAAAGTAAAACGACCCCTTCTGTTTACATGCACCACATTAGGCATTCAGAACAGTTGAGTCAACTCTGAACGCACATACACATCTCTTTTCATTGGTTTCCTGCTGCGACCGGCACCGCAGCAACACAATCCACTTTCTAGCAGCCGTATGAAACTGAGAGTGAGCCTTGTGTCGGTAAATGTCACCTATTCAAACATGGTCCCCCCCTGGAGATGTGCATCGGTCAGAGCAGCCGTAGATTGCAATCATAAAGGACAAATTCCCAGAGAGTGGTGCATGTTCCCAGTGGAGCATCTCTGATTTAATCAAACGGAAGAGCGTTCAAAGAAAGACTAGCCTATTAATATCCTGTAAACACAGCAAAGAGCATTTACAGGACAAATTATGGTCAGGGACTGTGATCCTTTGAACGCATGATGAAAAGGGTAAACCTGGCACTTTAAAGTGAAATCAACATTTATTTGGGAATGTCACACGAGAAAATTTAATTTGATTTGGTCATTTATTTTTCACTGTCATGGCTTCCAGGAGTTATGATGAGGGTTAGCTGTCTAGAGATTAAGTTTGTGGTTGTTTTCACATTTTTTCCAACAGCCGCTAGGACACTGGCAGCCGATTTAAACTCATTCAAAGTGACATTTCAAGATTTGGTGAAGGATATTTTCAAGTTGAAAGCAATGAATTCACCTATAATAGATGCAACATGTACATAAAGATAAAGACTTCGTTTCGACAGATGACTAAATCTCATTTCAAGATGTTTGTTGTGAAAGCTTCTATATTTAATAAGACATCTTTCATACTAATCAACATCAAATTTCGAACTGATACCTTTTCTGTTGTTATTAATGGTATTTAATTTTAAAAATATACTACCAGTCAAACATTTAGACACATCTTCTCATTCAAAGGTTTTAATTTAATTGTTTTCTACATTGTAGATTAAGTCCTCAAAACTATAAAAGAATACATATGGAATTATGTTGTAAACAAAAAAGTTTTAATCGTATTAATCTACAAAGTAGAAAATAATACAAATAAATAAAAAGCACTGAATGAGAAGGTAATGCATATTTACATTGTTAAACTTTAATTTAACAGTTTCATCAATTGCAAAAAAGTGAAGTTATGCTAAATTTTTAAATGTATTTTAACAGTTTTTATATATAAACATTTTTCTTTTAAAAAAATTAACATTTTATTGTTATTCACAGTTGGAGATTTTTCATGTTTTTTTTCACTTTAGATATGTCAGTTCATTTTTGTGATCCTACTACAAATCCACCGCTGCGGACTTATCAGGATGTATCCGTTGGAAATGTTACAAGGAACGCTTGATTAAATTGTGGGGGTGTTTCCGAGTCCCATCAATTCCTGCCATCTGCTACATATTTAGGTCACATGATTCGGTATCCATACATAACATACACATGCAGAACACACACCTGTGCTGAGCGCAAGGTCATTTTCTTTGTGGGTGCATCTATATTAAATGGCCACATTCTATGTTGCCGTGATTTCTGATCATCAATAACTAACAAAAATATGCTGCATTTCTGACAATGCCATAAGGGGGAATGAACAGCCCTGGAGGAGGACTGCACTCTCTGAGTGCTTTTCTTGTTTCATATATGTCAAAAATAAAGGAGAAAAAAAATCCGTAAAAGAAATGGAAAAAAAAATCTGTTAAGTTACTTTTTTTTTTTTTTTTTTTTTTTTACAGTGCATGCTAAACAAGCACATTTTTATAAAGTAGAAGATGGTAGCGTTATACAGCCATTTTGGCCCTGTATATCTTCTGTTTTTAGCTCTTCCATTTCAGTATGTCAATATGGCAAAAAATAACATCAAAAGATGTAAATGTAAAGAAACGTCTGTGCAAACAAATGTCTGTGCATTCTAAGATGTTAAAAATAAGTGTGGCAATAGGTGGCATAAAGTAATATTTATTAAACAGAGATGAACCCAGAAGTCCGGAAGCAACTTACTGGCTCATGTCCTCCTCCTTCTCCACCTTAGCGAAGGTCGCCACTTTATTCTTCAGTAGATACAGATGACCAGGGCCTCCCTAACAAACACACCATAGAGTAAAATACATGTTGTTCTTTCCTTCCTTTTATGTATCACCTTTTGTGTGCGATGCCATTTCAGTACATGTACAGCAGTGCAATGGAGTATGAAGGTTAACCAGTAAAATAAACAGTTCTATGAGGAACTCGGTGTTACTTTTCATTCTTCATCTCCTTCTTGTTCCTTACCTGACAAAAGATGAGCATCCTCCAGAACTTGCTTCCTCTCCTGTAAGCTGTGAGCTTCTTCTCGATTTCCTCTGTGACGGAAAGAAAACGAAGGGCGGGATTGATGTGAGCGACAGGCGCCGAGAGAAGAGAAAAAAAAGTCAAGAGACGAGTAACAATACTGAGAGAGAAAAAGGAATGTGAACACAAAAGGAAACCTCTGGAGGCTGAGTTCATGTCCAGGTGTGATATTATGAGAGCAGAGACACCAGTGGGAGTTATAATTTCAATTGGACTCAGCAGGACGAGTCACAGTAAAATAGAATAGAAATCTGAAATCTGTGCCTGTAAATATAATCACTGGCTTCCTTTGAGCTTCCCTGTGAAGCCTTTTTTTCCTTCCAGAGTTCATTATTATGTCGAAATCCCAGGAGACTATTTACTCTAAATGTCTCTATTATGAGCAACATTTTCAGAATGCAGAATCTAATTTTTAAAACCGTAATTAATCATTTTGCAGGATGTTAACTGACTGCAAATGAACAGACAATATTACCTCAATATTACCTTCTTATTCTGACGTCTTAGCAACGGCTTTCTGCAGCAACTCCACCTGTCAAACCTGCAACTCCAAGTTTTCTCTTCACCTGAGACTTCTTACTACGGCTGCATATAATTCTGGCCACAATTCAAGTTGTTTTGGGCAGATTTTCAAGTTGAAACTGAGACTTCTTAATATGACCACTATGAAGCTGTGCTTGAAAAACTTTTGACCGGTAGTGTGTAAATATATATTTGCTGCTGGTGAGATTTATCCTGAGGCTGTTTTTATGACTTTTAACTCCCACAGTGTCAGAGTTCAGACTCTCCTGCTGCACAGTTGAAGAGGTGACAAAGTTTCATTAAAGAAGAAACAACTGATGCCATCTTTTAATCATTTTAATGGCATGTAAATGGTGTATCTGCTAGTACATCTTGATTTTTATAGCTGTGAAATTACTGATCTTTTTTTTAACTTGGTTTTCACGTTTTCTTCATGAGATTTGCTTTTTCCATCACATGTTTTTGGTAGTCCCATATTCACACATCGTATTTATACTCTTAACTGTAATTTATTATGTTATTCTCATTGTAATGCTGAATATGGATAGTAAAAAGTCACATGAAAAAAAAAAACTATACGACGCATATACTCACCCAAAATATCATCAAAAGTCGCATGCTCGTGGTCCTGAGGAAAAACACGTTCACAAATATAGTAAAACATTTCAGCAAATACAGTATGAAGACAGGAAATTTGGTATTTTTCCGACTACAGCTTGGTACGTTTGTGTCTTTTAATGCTTCCGCCTGTGCAGCATGTTTCAGTGACTCACATAGAGGATGGGGATGATGGAAGGGTCATCCCTGCGGATTATGGTGGGAACGTACTCCGCCTTGGGGACCTTCGAGGAGATCAGCTAAAGGTGAAGCAGAAGAGGAAATATTTGTTAGGGCGGATGTGAAAAAGGGGTCGGAAAAAAAGAGGGAGATGACAGAAAGTAGAGCAGAGAAAGATGATTTAGAAGTTTAAATTGAAACTTCTCAGGCTTTCATTGGCACATACAGCTCTATATAATAATCCCAGCACTATGGTAGAGAATACCTTAGATATATTTCAGGTGGTGAATCATCTTACAGTGAACAAAGAAGGCTTTTTCAGCTTAGAAAGTCATTTTTCATCCCTCATTTACAAAATATGTGAAAAAAGTTGTGATTTTTTGGGGGTAAATTTGACATATTTTATGATTATCTTTGCACCAGCATGGTTTTACTGTAAAATTCTGTTCGTAAATAACAATAAAAAATAGTATAGAATCATATTATGGGCTTCCTGCTGATTCAAGAATCCAACGCTCCATTTATAGATATTCACATCTGATTAAATAATCTGCAGATCTGCCCAACATTTAGCTCTTACCATGATTTTAGGAGGTACAAAGTCATCCCCCTCACAGGCCAGCCGCTCCATCTCTCTTTCCTCCTCCCAGTCAATGTTGTCATCCAGGCCTCCTTCATCCAAAGTGCCACAGGACGTCTGCAGGTCTCCACCTAGAAGAGAAAAATATATGACACGGGTGAAGAACAAGATTTGAGATAATAAGGTGCAGGCAGAGGTGTAAAGAGTGGGACGGGAGGCTAAGAAAGGTGACTCTAAAAGGGAAAAATCTCGGCGTGATGGGAGGAAAGTGTCCAGAGAGTGAAGAAAGGTGGAGGAGAGGGGGAAAGGATGGAGTTGTTAATGATGGCAGTGATTTAAGAAAACGACAGATGGAGAAGGAAAAAGCTGGGACAGCTGGCAGGAACAGAAAAAAGAATGAGTGATAGCGAGAGTGGGAACAGGTTTGCAGATGTCAACTAACGAGAAGAGCGAAGAAAACCCAGAGTGTATTTTACTATTGTAAAATGAGAACGTTTTATGTAGCATCAGGTCCTTTGGCTTGAAATAGATCCACACACACTATAGTTATATTTCAGTATGTTTATTAAATTATCTCCTTGATAACTGGTGAAAGCAGTATTGTGTTCTCATGTCTGAATGTTTGGTTTTTCCCTGTTTGGTTCAAAGACTTGGGAGCTCAACAGGATGGAAAGTCGACTGAATTTTTCATTTTTGTTTTGGTAAAATTCTATTTCAGTGATTGAACATCTATAAATATCTGCCCATCAGCTTCCCACCTGTTTGCTCCTGGAGGGGTATTTATTAATGTGATGTCAGTTTTGGCAGGAATATATCATCATCAGTGATCTATTACTTCAGCATGAGGAGAAAATAGAATTTAAGATCAAGGTTTTGATTTGTAGAAGGAAATTGAAGTTGTAGCTAATAATGTAACTTTAACATGGCAACTGAGACGTTTTAAAGGAAGACAAGGGATTGTAACCTTATCATTTTAATATTAATAATAATTCTTTGGTTCTTCCACTATGACAAATCTGAATATTCTAAATATGTTAATGCAAATGTAGGTTGACACCAGAAGTACCAATTTTGTGGCTCAAAGTAAACCTTGACCTTTCATTGGGCAAGTGATCATATTTGGAAACTTCTGCACACATTAAATATGGTGTTGCTCCGCCCCTCAGTGAGGTTGAGAAGCATGTGGTTTCCACCCAGCCAATCAGTGAAGATCACTCTACCTTACATCACACTACATCGTGGCATTTGACCAATCAGCAGAGGACTGGAACGTATCAAACTTTCTCTTTTCTCTGGAATTGGAAAAAGATGATTCTGCGGTCAAAACTAACCACGGTTAGTTGACGAAACTCACATATTTTATGGTTGAGTAGTTGTGCAAAGTGATGATATATACATTTCTTGGAATGTTTTTTTGTTTTTTTTAACCACTAACAGGCAAAGAACCATATATGGTAACTTCACTGACCTTGAATTTCAACATGAAAATTCAAAATTTTGAAAAATGTTACAAAAGTAAAAAAAAGTCCACATAACACTCTAGGGTTGAAATGTTGAGTTTCAAAGTATTTCAGTGAGTGCCCTTTATTTATCTTGGTGTACATTAATTAATTTTTGCATCAAACAACCTGTTGGACCATTGTGTAGTTGAACTGAGACTTGGTTTTGAAGGCTCAGTCATCAGATTGATGGGTTTGTAGGTGTGAATTTAAATGTCAGCTCGTTGATGTTTCTTGTTTCTACCATATTAGACGTGCCTTTTAGTTGTTTTCTTGACACGTCTTGAAGTCAATTTGACCACTAGATTGATTGCACTAATGAGAGGCAGGTGCTCCTGAGCCCTCTGCATGTCTTTGATGTCTGACTGTTTTTTTTTTCTTCTTCACTAGTACAAGTCTATGGACAGTTTTAACCTTGTGAGGTACTTTCATAGAAAATTGTTCTTTTATTTCTGGCCTAAGTATCGATGAACTACAGTCTCAGCTGAAGGTGCAGGATAATGTCAACTTTCATTGTTGCTTTATATGTGTGTTTTTGTTTGATTTCTCTCTACATCACTTTTTTTTAAGAAAGATGAAATGCCAGTTTTTAGGGCTTTTGCAATTCCTAAGTCTGACCTGTAGAGCTAGGAATGTAAATGTATACAGTAAAAACACTGCACATCTTTGTTTTTCCCCCCCCACTTTTTTAGTTTTCACGGTTGAAATGCAAACTTTTCTTTTTTCTTTTTAAAATTGAGAGGAAAATCAAAACTGCTAACAACATTAATTAAGTTGCTGTAGGATTCTTGGCTGTAACTGCAGCGTGAACTGATATTAGCTTTGTGTGGCTGTGTCAATAGTGTGAGGAATACATTTAAAAAAAAGTCTCTTATTGTGCAAAATGATTAGTTTTATGCTATTTTTATACTTATAAATGATGAAAGGGATGAACTGAGGTTGATAATGAACTAGATCTGGATCACAGGCTGCCGATAAGTCTGTATTGTTGCTATAGATTACAGTCTCGGTTATTAATATATCTGCATTTGTTCACGTTTTGAGCTTTTCAGACTATAAACTTAATCCTCCAGCAAAAAAGGCCTTCTTCTTAGCAGAAATTGAACAGAGGGCTCATGGCAAACATGTTTGAAAAAGACCCATATAATTTCATAAATAAAGAGGCTTTTATATGGAGCTATGCAGGAGTCATGTCTGTCTGCTGCCACAATGAATCACTACAGTATCACATAAACTTTTTAATTTCCCTTTAGCTTACCAATGACATATAATATGTTTCCATTACAAATTTTATCCACCAGAGCAATGACACAGTAATTTTTCAAATTTAATTTGAAAAGAATAGTGAGTATTTGGGCTAAAATATTTCTATTTTATATTTACATTTCATAATTATTTTTTTTTTTAATTATTGTATTTCTAATTATGATGTTGGCCTCAAAAATCCAGTTATCTGCCAGGTCAGCTTCAAAGACTTTAGAGCCATTACTTTTTGGAGTGATTGTTCTGCAAACCATAAAATAAAGCAACTCACGGGTGGGAGGCCATTTGAAAAGGGAGTTGAAGAAGAAGATGAGTGTGAAAAACCGACGAATGACAAGCAGGACTGATATTTAATGTCGCCAGAGATCCTGCAGAGGTTAATGCCACAGAACAATACCTCTCCCCCAGGAAAGAGGAGGAATGAGGCGTCACCCACACCAGTAGACCGTCATCAACAATTCATTTTTCTTTCATCACACTGTGAAAAACAGAAACACTGATGGAGGTGGAGAAAAAAAAACACATAACCACAAACTCAGACATCAGCGTAGACAAACGGCATGCAAACAGTGCATTGGTTCACATATTTAAAACTATATAGCGACACTGACAAACACACAAACGTTCTGGGCGTAAACATTCGGACCAGCTGACACACACTCCGTTTTGGAAGACATACTCACAGAGAGAGAGAGCATCACAAAGTTGAAGAAAGACCCACGTTCAAAAGGAGACAGATGGACAGGGTCAGAGTCAACATCAGAGACGGTCACTTTGTACGCGTGATCGTGTAATTTATGTGCAGCCGTCCACATTCTGCTTTTTTGTGTGTTTTTTGGCCTTGATGTGCCAAAATGAGGAACTGAGCTGCACAACTGCATTGACAAAATGTCACCTTATTGCAAGAACGAGAATCTACAGCACAGACTGTACAAAAAAACTGTCATAGCACAAGTCCTGTTTGTCATGTGTTTCTACAGGTTGTAGATGAATTCGAAAATCTCTGTAAGAAGTGGCTTTAACTCAAGTATGAGTCACCACTGATAATACTGATGACAAGGTGGATCTGACAAATTACTCGATAATTTGTTCAAAATCTGAGTTAAAAGTCAAATTTACCCTCATTTTGGGATTTATATAATCTCAGATCAGCTGAGGGAGAAACGATGAACATACTAAAGAGATACTTTATGGATGGCCTTAATTTAAACGAGTAATAATTGAGGTTTTGAAGAGAAATATAGCATTAATATACCACTAACTATCTACTATGCAAAGATATGGTGGAGTAATGGCAAAGACAGAAGTCACATTCTCGTTGTTTTTGTTGTAATCTGAGCTTTAGTCACATTGGTGCATGTGAGTCCCTCCCGTTGAAACTGTCAGTCCTGTCCACATTCATTAACAAACCTAGAGTGACCCCCTACATGAACACAAAAGTGCAAATGGGAGTGTTCAGCCAATGCCCCAAATTAAAATAATTTAGAAACAAACTATTTCATTTATGTTATCTACCTAATTTTTGCATACTCCTTTCATTTCAGCTCAGTGTGAAACTCTGCTCTGCTGGGTCAGTCCTACTCCGCTCTGTTTGTCTGTTTCTATTTGTGTCTGCTCCAGTTTGTGTATCTATATGTTGGGCACCTATTCCGCTAATGTGTGGTAACAAATGTGGGACACACAGACACATGAAACGGCACGAAAAAGACACAAGCGTAGCGACAGATCAGACAGTCAAGGGCAACTACAGCCATTCAATGGATTTTACAATGCTAGCCTGGGCTGGGTCAATATATAACTGAGGGACTTTTGAAATCCATGAGATATATCTTGTATACATTTTTATTAAAAGTAAAAAAACAAACTCAGGCTTTTTATGATCATGTCTTTACAAATTCCATAATTATTTATTCTGGAAACAGTCACTTATCAATAAAAAATGACCGGATATCACTAAAATGTCAACTAATTAACTGTCCAAATTTAACAACCGCCTTCTAATTAGCTAAACAATAATAAAATGAGCTTATTCAAAAATGATTTTGATTGTGTTCTTTTTATTAAGTTGAGATAATCATGACACATATTTCTTTATTGCCAATATATCAAATTTTATATGGAAAATAACTAATAGTATCTGTGTCCCAGAAATCACTTTCATCTAAGTTCCTCATTACAAAAACACCTCTCAAGGAAGTGTGTTAATTCCAGATCACATGACCTGCTCCACATGATGTCATTTCCTCCTGAAGAAAAGACTGGCCAGACTCCAAGGCTTTCTGACTTATTTAATATAAAGTAGTCAACAGGTTTACTACAATATCTTTAGAAATAACTTTCAATTTCAATTTTACTCAATTGTATATCTAATATTTAGAAGAATCTTTCTGTAAAAATGCCAAAAAAAAGCAAAAATTTCAACTATGTTACAAAAAGTCCCGCAATTATATATTGATCTGGCTAATGGTTGTGACTGGACTATTTTTTTTTTTTTGTTGGCTCTTGTTTGGAAAGTCTTTTTGACGCTGAGGGAGGGGAAGGTTTGGTCGATACGCCTGTTTATTTTGCAGTGAGATGTTGCTGTAGTGACGCTCAGTGGTTCTGAATGACGCACACCTTTTGGGCTAGTGATAATTTACTCTCATTGCAGCAGCACTGTAAGACGGCTCGGGCTCATATATCAAAGCGTTGATTACCAGACACTTTTTTTGGAGCTGACAAATGCTGCTAAATGGCGTCCAACTTCTTATGAGCCACCTGTGCATGGAAATTAATTAATGACAAAAGTACTGAGTGAGCACAAAGCCAACTCAAGCTGTAATCGATCTGCCAGTCAAAATGTGGCGGCACAAAGGCCTAATTTATGACTGCACATATTGAGCCTTATATGTTATCACAGTTTGCACTGCTGTTGTTTTGTCTGATTGTAAACAATTAAGAATTTATGATTAACATCTGTAAAAGGACACATTTGCATCTTACTGGTCCAGGTCCGTTTTTACTTCTCTGTGTTTAAGTGTGCATGCTGGATGTACAAGTTATCACACAAATAACACTGCTTGCACTCATGTACTAATAAAATTCCTCTTGCAGGTTTAAAGCCCCAATTACATTCACAAGATTGTCCATGTTGCTTGTCGTGTGCTTACAAATCTGCCAAATTTACACCTTTTTTGTGCATCATCCAGCATTCACAAGTGGGTCAATATATAATTGCGGGACTTTTTGTATCATAGTTGACATTTTTTGCTGTTTTCAGGCCTACAATAAACATGGCCGCCTATAACCAAACACCACATGGCATTTTTAGTGAAAGATTCTTCTAAAATATTATATATACAACTGAGTAAAACGAAAATTGTAAGTTATTTATAAAAATATTGTAGTAAACCTGTTGACATGCCATAAATACACACTTGACTCACACACTACCTTATATTAAATAAGTCAGAAAGCCTTGGAGTCTGGCCAGTCTTTTCTTCAGGAGGAAATGACATCATATGGAGCAGGTCATGTGATCTGGAATTAACACACTTCCTTGAGAGGTGTTTTGTAATGGATAACTTAGTGGAAAGTGATTTCTGGGACACAGATACAATTTGTTATTTTCCAGATAAAATATGATAAATTGCCAAAAAAGAAATATCTGTTATGATTATCTCAGCTTAACAAAAAGAACACAATCAAAACAATTTTTGAAAAATTTGGACAGTTATTTAGTTATTTTAGTGATATCCAGTCATTTTTTTTATTAAGAAGTGATTGTTTCCATCATAACTAATTATGGAATTTGCAAAGACATGATATTAATGAACATAAAAAACTTTTTTTTTTAACTTTTAATAAAAATTAATGCAAGATATATCCCATGGACTTCAAAAGTCCCTCATTTATACATTGACCCAAATGCAAATTCTGAAGCACATACATGTCAAGAATTCGTTTTTGTGTTACTTTAGTTACCTCTAAGCTAAATCCTGTTTTTGTCTGCAGCTGTTAGAAACCGTGTGTCAGCATCTGTGGCTGCGTGTGTCTTTGTGCGTGTTTCGTGCACATGTGTGAGTCTGTGTTAACTCACTGTCTTTGGGGTCATGAGGAGAGTCAGTCTTGACGGGGGTGGGATCGCTCCAGGAACGGCTGAAACTCTTCGATCTACGCTCAGCGAACGCTAGTGCAGGCGGGGAGAGATAGTCACGCACACACACTAACAAAGCCTGCAAACTGGCCGTCACTTCTACACACTCGCCACCTAAAACGCATGAGAGTGCAAAGGCGGATGCAGCTACAAGTGCACAAACAGAGTGTACATACAACACCCTGCCTCCTCTGCACAAACGCACAAGCTACCTACATGTGCAAATCAACAAACAAACATACAGTAGACAAACAATCACCCTGTTGCTCTTCGTATAATCGTCCGCATGGATTCTTGTTTCTCACATTTGCTGAGCGATAAAATCAGCTCTGCTTTGAACTGTAATCACAGCGCTCTTGGAGTATTTTTAGAATGCTTGAAAGTGTTTGATGCGGTTAATCAAATCTGTCTGTGGTTTTTAGCCTGATGGATCCTCGCTAACCCTTTTTTTCTTTTTTTTTTTAATGCATTTCGCTGCTCTTTTCAAGTACTTTTTTGTCATCTGTAGCTGAAGCATTCTTAAGGTCAACTTTTTATTGTTATCTTGTGATCAAGAAGACATTTTCTGTAAAACTGATGTCAAAAGGTTTCCTTTGGGAAACAGTTTGTGTAATCATGTCAGCCTTTTGCTGTATTCTATGATCTCAGCATCACTAATACGGCGATCTTTGAAAGCTTTAAGAGCTTTAATTTTTGCTTTTTTATAGTCAGATTTTGTCTTAATTCCCTCAGGCTATCTTGGGCCCAGTATAATTTTCTGTCATTAAATTTTCTGTCATTTATATGCCATGCCACCAGATTCTGTGACCATAAGGGGAACATTATTTCACCCAAAGCTATGCAGAAGATGTGAGAAGAAATTAGAAATTAGCTCCAGCAGAATAATTTTCTCCTCACAGCAGGGGTGTCTGAGGTGAGGAACAACTTTGATATGACTTGAGGATTTAGGAAATCTCTACAGCGTGAAAGTCTGCCAATGTGCAATATTTGGGGAGTTGGTGTCACATTTGAGTTTTAATTGGGCTCAGGCTTGTCAGTCTTTAAACAAAACCTGCTTCTGTTGGCTCTGGCTCTCATCTTGAGCCAAACATCCTTTGTTTTCTGATGACAACAACTAATAATGTGGCAGATGACATCCCAAAATGTTTTGAAAATATTTGTAAATCTGTGTAAAGAGTGTACAACAAAATATTTTTACTGTACTTTGACATTTACATAAACAGAGCACTGTTTCACTTCCGTGTTGCGCTACATTCCTGCTAACGTAAAAATCTTGGCATCATAATACGACTTAAAATAAAGTTCTTCTTCACCTGAATGCCGTGCATCTCCCAGAGAATAAAACTAAAACGTACCAAAACATCTCAGCTGCTGAACATCTGCTTATCAATAGACATTACAATTTAAAGATGGTCACTGAACGCACCACATGCAGGCTATAGTAGAAGTTTGTACACAGAGAAGCCTCTAGTCTCCAAACTCAGTGACTCAGACAGGTGTGTGACCAAAAGTTACTTTAAAAAAGTAAAATAAGGACTTCATTTGATTATTATTTCTATGTCTGACAATAGTGTTCATTTAATGTGATCAAAATTGTGATTTTAACTCGTATTCGATCAAATGTGGAACTCTTCTTGATGTAATTACAGCAACTTTTCACATTTAATCCCATTTTGACCTCAAAAGTAATGTCTCGACAAAAACGTCTGATTTCTGCTTCAGAAAAACTGCCTGGCTGCTGATAAAGGTCCTATAAATTTTAGATTTACACCCTTGTCCTTTACCTTCAGAGACACTCTTTGCACAAATACACAGAGACACGCTTCCATCAT
Organism: Amphiprion ocellaris; assembly: GCF_022539595.1. Classification (NCBI taxonomy): domain Eukaryota; kingdom Metazoa; phylum Chordata; class Actinopteri; family Pomacentridae; genus Amphiprion; species Amphiprion ocellaris. Next base: position 4,709,981 of record NC_072782.1, read on the forward strand.
TGCCAACCTTGCTTTTTGTCTTTTTAAATGCATTTAATGTCCATTTCTTCAAAATTTACAACCAAAAAAACCCCCAGAAAAACAAACATTCAAAGCGATACAACAGGAAAAGGCCACCTACTGTACATCTCACACTCATACGTCTGTATACACACATGCACGGACTCGGATCACTGGTTTATCAAACGCACATCCATAAATATATGTAGAATTCTCAAGGAACGACAATAGAGCGATTGGAAAAAAATCCCCACAAAGCAGCAGCGCTTGGTAGCACACGCATGCAAAAACACACCAAACAGACAGGAAAAAAAAATACACAAAAACCCACTGATGATGGCGGGGTGAAGAAACATCACAGTCAATCTGAGCAAACATATCAACCACACACACACACATCTGACTCACTCTGTGCTTTAATCCTTCTGCTGCCCACCATCCGAAGATGCTTCCGGAAGTTCCTGTGGGTAGCGAAATCAAAGCGGAGGAGGAATAACGGAGGACAGAGGAAGGACCGGAATGTAAAGGAGAGAAGGAGGAAGGGGTGGGCGGGAAATAAAGCCAGGTAAGACAGAGAGGAGCAGGCTTTTAGTGCCGAGCTTCTGTTATAAAAAGACATAATTGGTTAAATATACACATTTCCTTGTCAGTCTGAGTGGAAAATAGTGGTCACAGGGAGCGGTGTGGGTGCAATGTACCACACTGCAACAATACCGCTTCTCATCTTTTATGGAGTAGATTTATGAAACGCAAGAGAGTCATTCATGTAACAACAGCCAAAGGGAAACCCTGCTTAAGCACTGAGTAGGTAGACTCCTCATCAGAGGAAGACGTCAGAGCATCGCTAGGATTCTCTTTTAGCAAGCTGAAGTGCAGAACAATTAATGGAATAAAGACTAACACACATTTCAGTGTGTTTGTTAATGAAGCTCCTGATTACGTCCCAGCGGCTGCTCAGGCCTTTATTAGAATCTGTAGGAAACTCCTGCTCTAACAGATCAAGATAGTCCTCTAATTAAAGTCTTACCGCAAAGCCGGATGGTTTGCGCTCTCAGGATTAAGAGACAGCCCAACATATTAGCAAGTTGTCTCAAATGTCTGTCCCACTAGTCAAACTGCAGGGCAAACTGAGAACCTGAGGACTGTGGCGACTTCGGGAAACAAACCAAAAGTCGCTGAGAGGCTGAAGTCGAGTTTGGTTTATGAGATCCAGAAATCTATTCGAAATAACTTTTATTAATGACAAAAGAACCAGCTTCATCATAACGTGCACAAATGACATTGCAGAATGATGGCACTGTCAGAAACTGGCTTGGCGTGGCTGTTAACCCTTTCCTTTTCCCCACATATAAGCCAATAGGTGTGACTTTTATCATCCTTATCCCTGTAAAACCACTTTTGAAATTATCACCATGAACACTAACAATTTCCAAATACAAACTGTCACACACCTTAGTAATACACTGCATGTTCGCCATGGCTCCTATAGAAACCTCTATGGCAACGTCTTTTCTGCCTTATTGCCAGTTAAAGTCTGAAAAGTGAACCTCCTGATGTACAAGCTGCTGCTCCAATCGTACAGAATGACTTACTCAGTGTAGTAATGGAAAGGTTAGTCAGGCTTCAATTCAGAATATTTGTATTTTCTTGCTAATAAAGGCTACAAAATAATTATTTTTGGGAAGTGAGCCAGTCATTTCCCACTATATATTACTATATTTTTTTTATTTTTTATTGTATTTATTTATTTCTATTTAACTTTTAAAAAACAATAATTCTGATTTCTATTTTGATGGTATGGATATTTTATTTAATTTATTTTTCTAGCTCATTTTATTTCAGCTTATCTCATCTGGTGTTCCCTCATTGCATGTGTTATACAGCGTAGCGTTTCTGTAGTTCTTGTTTTAGAGTCCTTTATGGAGGGTAGAGGTGGGAATTGTTTGTATTGTTTTATTGCATTTTATTTGTTATCTGTAAAGCGCTTCATGTTGAATTTCTGTTTGTATGAAAAGTGCTCTAGAAATAAAGTCTAATTGACTGATATGTAACAGGATTTGAACAGAAGGGAGAAAAAAAGCAATTATTGGAGGAGTAATTGGAGATACTGGAGTGTGATCGCTCAATGTTGTGAATTCTAGCCTTTAATATATTGGAAACCATTAACATACAGTCAGTTTTTAAAATAAGAAAAATATACATTGAATGTGTAGTCAGGTTTAACCAAATGAATTAGAAACGTTCTTTTTTGTTGTTGCTCGTCTGAGAGGAAAGCAGCTCAAACAGTGGAACACACTTGCTACCAATTAGCAGCTGCAAAACTGCAGATGTAAGTTTTGTTTTTGGTAGCTTTGGCCAATTTTTTAACCTCTTGAAAGTTGAAAATGGTTTTTATGTCACCTAGCAACACTAAACCAGCCAGTGAAACTATATGTCTGTGTAATTAAACACTCAGGTTTTGCGTCACCACTTCACATTCATTTAGTGTCTTTAACACCAACAAAGTATTAAGGTTCGGGTAGGTTTTTTTTCCTTGTGACTCTGTGTCTCATCCTGACATAATGTTCTATGCAAGAGCCCCAGATAAACATCCTTTTATCTTCCCGAGCCCCTCCCATGTCGCCTCTACATGCACTATCTATCAGGACACCAAGCTACCAGTCAACACTCATTATTACTGGTCTCTGCATGTGGCTATGTGAGAGTGGGAAGTATATCCATGTTTATCTGGTGATAGAGAGGCACATAAATAGAAGCAGCATAAACAGGAAAGGAGTCTTTTTGTCCTTGATTTACCTCCGTAGTCATGTCAGCAGAACAACAGTTACCTTGCAACAGCAAACAATGAATCTCACCGCCGACTTTATCACCTAAACTAATTGCATTGTGCCAAAACAAGGTCCAAAAAGGTGCAAATGTTGCACTAATTACGCAGCTCCTTAACACACTAATGCAGTGAGTCTGACAGAACCTTTCACCCTGAATGTCTCGTCCTTAAACCTGCTGCCCCCAAAGGAAACGTATAGAGTCTGTTAATGAGATTTAGCCTGAAAGGGAAAGAAAAGTGAGAGAAACCACATCCACCTCCAGCTAATGACAATCTGGCAGGTCCTCCCACTAACTCACTTCTTCGCTGAACTCATTTCAATTTATCTTACCTATATATAGAGTTGGTTTCTTTCTATCTTTTTTTTAAAGGTATATGCACATTTTACCCATTTTCGATTGTCTACAGCTCACTCCTGTTTCATTTGCACGTTTCGGCTGTGACCTTATCAGTAGGAAATAATCTGAAATAGTAGATTTTAAAATAAGATAGGGGTTATTGTGTAAAATGTAATTGTAATACTGACAGACTGCGTTTTTAATTGGACAGGCAGTAACGTGTGAACACACCTGTGGGTGGACGTGAAGCAGAATAAGTGTGCAGAACAACAGAACTGACCATCTGTTTTGAACATCTATATTTGGTATATAATGTAGTTGGTTATAATGTACATCGTGCCTCGGGTTGTTGTATACTTACTGAACAGAGATCTACTTAACTTTTGTGGTAGAAGAAGTAATAAGTGGTTGTTTAGACACTCTTGTGTTGATCGTGAACATGTGATAATTACGCAGTCAGTAGTCGGTTTCTAAAAAGTGAAAGTACAGCTATTAGAGAACATCTCCTGCTTGATAAACACAGCGTGGAGAATTTATTTTCGTATGCGGCAACAGCTAGAATGACCGATTAAACAAAGGAAGAGGCAGCACTTCCTATAAGAACTCCTACTCTGGGTGCTTCCCAGCTTCCATACTGCCACACAATGTGGAATGCCAGAGAAAAATTTAGCCTGCCAAAAATAAAAATGGCCTTTGTGAGGGCAGCTGTAGTACGTACTTAAAGTAAAAGACAAAGCCTGCGATTTGGAGCCCGGCCTCACATAATTCAGAGTGCATTGTTTCTCGGAGATCAGCTCTGCATGATAAAAGGGGAAACATCTCACATTGAAGAGTGTAGAAAAAAAATCGAGAACTCTTGAAATAACAGTGATTAAGAGCAATGCTGAAATGGCTCTTTCACTTTTGCTTTGTACATTGCTTATTTTTAATTGCAGTTAAATTTATCTTCATTATTATGTTGGATTTACAGAGAACAGTGGATCAGTACAAACAGCAGGATCTAGGGATCAAATGAGGACCATCCTCTGGCTTCAAGCTCTGCCTTTGTTGTGACTCAGTCTGGCTGCTAAAGGCCAGTGATGGTCAGGCAGCTTTGTCAAACGTGGTCAAAAATCTAGTCTGGATCAAAAGTTGACGTCTTCAAAAAGTTCTCAAGAAAGAGTCTTCAAGCAGTCTTCAGAGTCTGATGCAAATAATGATTAACAATACAGAGGCTGTAAGAACAAACGTGAGAAAAATCTTGAGATTTTGACTGACTACACAAAGCGTTGCATTGTCTTTTATACCGATATAAACTTCTTCTAAACACTCCTATTCCATTCTGGAAAGCCACAACTCATCGTCTTAAGACCCAATCAGGATTTATATGATGTAATTATGTCAAAAGTTAGACCCCCTCTTCTTTTTTACTTCTATGTTGCCATTATTTCAACTCACAAGTGCAGACAAAGAGAGGGCATGTACTTCCTGTCTTATGCCCTATATGGGCTTCAGGAGCTTCCGTTGTGTTGCTGTTTTCCACAGGATTATTTAGTGTATTCATACCTTCAGTTGACATGTTAGGTCTTCCAATCTTATCATTGTTTTGCTCTTAAATTTGCTTCACACATCCTATTTGTCACCTGCAAGTCAGTAATAATCAATGACACTGATGCCAATAATGAGTCAATGTCAGTATTTTAAATTGACGTGTTTTTTTTTTTTTTTTTTTTTTTTTTTTTTAAATTTCTCTGTCTTTTGTTTTTGGCTCCAGTCATTGTTAAGCTGCAGGAACAGTTTTAGAAAAAGGTGACTGCAGCAGAGTCCTGCTCAATTCAGTGTAAAAGTTTCCAAAGATCCAAGGATTCGAATGTAAGGGAGTACTTAAGATTATCACAAAACAAAAATGTAATTCAGTTGTGCCCATAAGTTTACATGCCCTGGCAGAATTTGTGATTTTCTGGGCATTCTTTTGGGATGTGTGAACTACAAAGGCACAGGAAACCTGGTCAAAATTGATGGCAAGATGAAAGCAGCATGTTATCAGAAAATACTGGAGGAAAATTTGAACTCATCAGCCGAGAAGCTGCACATGAGACGTACTTAGACGTTCCAACATGACAATGATCCAAAACACAAGGCCAAGTCGACCTAACATTCGCTACAGCAGAATAAAGGGAAGGTTCTGGAGTGGCCATCTCAGTTGCCTGACCTCAGTATCATTGAGACACTCTGGGGAGATCTAAAACATGTAGTTCATGCAAGACAGTCCAGGAATTTACAAGAACTGGAGGCTTTTTTTCTAGAAGAAAGGGCAGCTTTACCATCTGGGAAAATAAAGAGCTTCATCCACAGCTTCCACAAAAGACTTCAAGCTGTCATTGATGTTAAAGGAGGCAAAACACGGTATTAAGAACCATCTTCGTTTGGGTAGTTTCTGTTGTCATTATGATTTAAAAAGAGTAAGCACAGTCAGTTGTTTGAGGTGCAAAGGTGCATCTCGTAAATACTGATGTGAAGGGGGTGAACATGAATGTAGTCGCTTATTTTAAGTTGTATACTTTTAACTGATTGACATTACTTTCTAGAAATCTGTTTTTGCTTTGACATGGAGTCTTTTTTTTGTAAATTTCTATGAAAAAATACAAATTAAACTGATCATGAAGGTTTTTTGCTCCCTAAAATCGATAGTATCATCAGCTCCAATGTTTGTTGGGCTCTAATGAAACCAATTCCTCCCCTGCTCTGTAGCTTAGCCCATGTTTAAACTAATTCAGGCACATTTTAAAATTCCGTTTGTGTCAAAACTTTCTAATCCACACTAGTTCTTGCTTCAATCTTGAGCGAGCAGCTTTACAGCATTCCGCAAAGAGGCTTTCTGTTGTTTTCAAAGTGTTGTTTGTTAGCAACACAGAGAGAAACAGGGCCGAGGAACAAAGCGTTTCACCAAGTCTGACTATTGCATCAAGAGATCTCAGCTCCCATGTGAAATTTACTCCGTTTCATGCTGAGACACAAAGCTGATGTTTTCTCATTGATTCACTTTGTGCTGCTTTTTCTGATTTTGGTGGTCGAATATGAAGCTTAGCATTGATAAAAGGCCACAGTGGGGAAAAATGAAGGTGCACTTTGGAATGTAACTGCCTCATGTGGAAGATAACGATATATTACTTTAATTAGTGGTTTAAAGCGGTCAGTCAAGTGTTCCTAAAAGTTTGTTCTGCTATTTTTTTTGTGTTCAAATCGCTCATTTTGAAGAAATAACGCATACGGTTAATGATGTTGACACTGCAGATGGATGACACGGAGATGTCAAAGGGATTGAGATGTACTGCCTGGTGTCACATTTGCCATCTGCCCCTTTGTGTCGCAGCATTTGGGCCTGAGTGGGACGGCTTCTGAACTTGTTACTGGAGTCATTGCTCCTCCAAGCGTTACAGAGCCTCACAATTAGCTTTAAGATGTCAGTCCTTCCTCATAATGCAAGATTTATTTTTGGGAAAAGCACACAAAGATTGAAGCGTTGCAACATGCAGCTGCTTTTATTGTACTGTGGGTGTAACTGTTGAAGCTTCTGCAGCTGATGTATAGTTTTAAAAAAGCTTAAACTGCCTATACAGTATGTGCCCGTTTTGATCTTTTCAGTTATATTAGGGAATAAAAGTGTGATTCAATGAGGTTGGCGGTACAACTCTGACCTAGAAATTGCAGCACTGTAAGCAGATCCCGGTGCTTTTGAGAGCTGCTGACTTTCTCACACCTTCGAGTGCCACGTTCTGACTCTTTAGCTTAGTCAGATTAGATACGGTTGTAAATAACCAACAGCAGCACTACGTCGCCAGAAACGAAGCAAAGCAAAGGCTGACTGGGGGGTGACGCTTCATACCTCTGGATGACTTCTGCCGAATTCTGCTCCCTCTCTCTCCTCTTTCTCTGCATAAATCCCCGGAAAGCCCTGCCAGGACGTGGCACAGTATTAAAGGGATGAGAGAGGGTGAATGCTGGCATAGCGAGGGGGGGTAGAACAGTGCAGGGGTTTTTTTAGCTGCAGGGGTTTATTTGGCTGTGAAGGGGATGCCGTTTTAGGTAGGCAGCAGATAGCTTTGACTATAAAGACCAGAGAGTCAAATCACATCACCCAGCTCAAATTTTACATTCTATTCACCCTTGAAACAAACGCACCAGCCTGTATGTGATATAATCCGTCATCCAATAGAAACGCTAATCTCGTGACCTTATGTGACTTTGTTCTGTTTGCTCTTCTTAAAAAAAAAAAAAATAGTGAGCTTTTGGGGGGGATTTTACACTTTTTGACACTTTCCCAGAATCAGTCAAGCTTGTTTGTTTTATATCCTCATGTGAATTTTAAAGTTATGTTGAGTTTGGAGCTTACATTGGCTTAATTCAGCTGCTGGAGGCTGGAAGAAGAAGAAGCAACACTTTAAAAAGTGCACATTCTTCACTGCAGTTTCTTTCATACTTCTTCTTTTTCACAGCCTGGTGTGCAGCCATTTTTCACGGATGCATTCTTCTACGTTAAACCCATCGTCCCCCAGCTAGCAGCAAAGTTATTGTGGAAGACTGCCATTCATTTACTCAAGCCAGTGTGAAAGTGGAACATGTTCTGACCGGCAGAAGGTGATAGCACTGAGCTCGCTCTGGACTTGTCAAGGTACAAACACTGTGTGAAATGTATCACTCTCTAAGTGCGATTATCGTTTCAGCAAACTTAAGGAACAATTCTGTGAAACTTGTTAACATTTGTTCCAATCAGAGATGGAGAAAGAGTATCTCCAACCCTGCTGAACATAATGGTCTGTGCGTTTAATGGTACTCCACTGTGGCTACTTAGATTCTGGGAAAGTAGAGGAAACTGGGTAGTAAAACTCCCACCAAACAACTTGTCACTTCGATGAAAAAGGCTGGCCTTCATCTTTCTTATTTTAGTTTGAAAAAACTTGCATGAAAAGACCAAAACCAGGAATGCGTGGGTTCTTCTCTCTAAACTTTTCTGCCTTGATTGGGGCAGTCATAAATGAGTGGCCATGAAGTTTTAAAAAATTTGACAGAGGTACCTCAAAAATAGGCCCTATTCGGTGAAAATACACTTGTTTTTTTAGCTTGTTATCATGCACATATGGTGTCTTTTATATGCTAGAAGACACATCATGGGCTCAATAAGCTATCACCATGGCTGAGCATTTCCTCCTTGAAGCTGCAGTGTACTGATGAGTTTTAAAATTACAGATTCAGACGTCTCAAGTTTTGTAAATCTGAGAAACCAGTGCTGTCAATTCACTGCGTGAGACTTTCTGGATCATTATTTTATTTCACAATCAGTTGATGTTTGGCTGAAGTGTTTCCAGTATTACAACTTGCCAATGTGTTGCCAAGAGTAGTTCTACAGTGTTTAACCATCGATGAGCTGATGTGCTGAAGCTGCAGCGAGTAGAGCTGCACATTCTAAAGCACGGGTGTCAAACATGCAGCCCGTGGGCCAAAACTGGCCCTCCAGAGGGTCCAATCTGGCCAACGGGATGACTTCGGAAAGTGTAAAAATTACAGAGAGAAGACATTAACTGTAAATTGTAAATTTTTTTAAACTATAAATTTAAAATAATTTCTACACCCTGACAAGTTGTTTTGATCTTAAAGTAAAATACTGTTTCGCTCATTGTTCATTTTGTGTCTCATTTTTGGAATACTTGTCTTTTTTTGTCTTATTTTTATCATTTTGTGTTTTGTGCTCCATTCATTTTGTGTATCATTTGTGTCACTTTGTGGTTTTTTTTTTGTCTTGCTATTTTTTTGTTGTTTTGTTTCTCGCTTTTGTCATTTTTGGTCTTGTTTGTGTCATTTGTGTAATTTTTCGTCACATTTGTAACTTTTTTATCGAATTTTTTGTTTTATTGCGTGTCGTTTGTTGATTTTTTTTGTCGTTTTGTGTCTAATTTTTGTAATATTTTGTCTTTTTTTGTTTTTTGTCTTTTTTGTTTGACTTTTGTTCTTTTAATCATAAAGTAAAATACTATATCATTCAGTTCCAGATAGCTGTGACTAAATGTTGTGTTCCTTTGTAGACACTCTGTGATCTGGAAGTTGCAATGTGGAAATGATAAACTGAGGCATAATATTGCTGAAATTGAACTTATTTGTGTTGTTGATTTATGAGAATAAACTTCTGTGCCTCCATTTATTGTAACGGAGTGTCTCAATGACGTGTTGGTAATAAACAATTTAGGTCAGTGTCACAGCACATCTTTAGCTATCCAGGAAACACTTTCTATTAGAAGCCATTCATTGTTGGTTTTGGTCTTTTCATGACAATAATAGAAAAAGAGAATATCACTAGACCTGGAAGCAATGATACGTTTGCTTTGAGCCAGCAGCCGGAGATCAGTTTGATCAACAGAACAAAGAAAACTCAGCAAATGTTTGCGTTGAGTAGCGGCTCAGGTTAGTTGGGTTTAGGGAGGTGGTGTGTTGGAGCAGGGGGGTTTGCACAATGAAATGTCAAGGTTCTTCTTGTTAATAGATCATCAGCGTTAATACTGTTAGCGGGTATCTAATTGCTCAAGCTGCTTTTTACACTTTGGTACCACTTGATAGAAGCTAATGATCTCCTATTATACAGACAGCTCTAACTGACTGACTGATATCTGACTTCTTGCTAAACTACGACTGAACAGAAGACACCCAGGATTCACACTTTCACACCATAAATACTTGTTCTCATCAAACCTCTCCGAAGCCAAGTTCCACACTCGGCTCCAAGCTAAAGTCAGCCAGCACAGACTCGGCGATAATTAGGCCGGCTGTGGAGCAGAATTAGAGCACTAACACGACTGCCACAAAAATTTTAAATGGCCAAACTCTATTGCTAAGTGACTGTGTGTGTGTGCGTGTGTCTGAGCAATTGAAAAAGCTGCAAGGTGGATGTGAGCTGGCAGGGTTTAGGTCATCCAACACGCAGAGACAGTTTCTTGACTTACTCAGCTGCGATGGATTACACTGGAAGTTATCCCTGCTGTTGCATTTAAACCCTGTAGCTCAATTTCCCCCTTTTTACGTGAATTAAAAGACGTTATTTGTGCTGACTAGTCTTCTACATGACTGTTTATAACTGTCAGAAAATCAATCCTTAAAGAAAAAAATGTTAAATGCAGGTTTTTCCATATTATTAAGAGGTTTTTTAAACCGATTCCAACCGCTTCCTATCACCAGCTGTCCAATCCCACATACTTGCACATGTATCACGTATACCTCTATACTCCATCATTCTGCTTTGTAGCGATTAGTTTCCTCTAACTCAGCAAACGCAGCCCAAGGATGAAGGTTAAATGGTAAATATTAAAGTTAAGCAGACAGCATTTAAGGTTAAGAGGTAAGTAAACCGAGAAGGAAAAAAAGCAGGCAGGGAAGAATACTCACGATATCCTGTTTGAGCGTCCAGAGATTAATTAGCAGGCAGGGAAAGAAGCACAGAGAGAAGGGGGAAAAAAGCAGTTTAGGCACCAGTGAGCAATGAGTTCAAATAACACACAGTGAGGGGAAAGAACTGGGAGAAACATAATGAGACAAAAAGTTATTGTTTGACCTCCATGAATAAAAAAAGTTAACTGGTAAGGCCACGTAATTGCTGCTGGTCTGTGCTCGTTTAATGGGCCAAATGAATGGCCACTTATGCAGCGTGCCGGCCGACTGTGCGCTCAGAACATGATCTAACGAGCACCTAATACGAGATGAAAGGTGAGAGTGAGAGAGATATGGTTTTAAAAGAGATAAACATGAGGATGACAGACAGAAACAGATTGCTGGAAACTGTGGGAGATTCGGCATTTTGATGCGAACTGGTTGTGACAGTTGAGATATCTTTTACAGCTGTGATGCTCCTGAGACAAGCTGATATCACACATGGATAAACTTACACTAAAGCATAGGGGTCGATACAGAATAGAGGGACTTTTGAAGTCCATGGGATATATCTTGCATACATTTTTATTTAAAGTAAAAAAAATGTTTTTTATGTTCATTATGATCATGTCTACAAATTTCATAATTATTTATTATGGAAACAATCACTTATTAATAAAAAATTACTGGATATCATTAAAATGTCAACTAAATAACCATCCAAATTTAACAACAGCCACCTTCTAAATAGCTAAACAATAATAAAATGAGCTTATTCAAAAATTGTTGTAATTGTTTAAGTTGAGATAATCGTGACAGATATTTCTTTTTTTGGCAATATATCAAATTTTATATGGAAAATAACAAATTGTATCCGTGTCTGAGAAATCACTTTCAACTTCTCCATTACAAAAACACCTCTCAAGGAAGTGTGTTAATTCCAGATCACATGACCTGCTCCACATGATGTCATTTCCTCCTGAAGAAAAGACTGGCCAGACTCCAAGGCTTTCTGACTTATTTAATATAAAGTAGTCAACAGGTTTACTACAATATCTTCAGAAATAACTTTCAATTTCAATTTTGCTCAATTGAATATATGATATTTAGAGGAATCTTTGTCTAAAAATACCATGTTGTGTTCTGTTAGAATAATAGAAATGCTGATTTTAGGCCTGAAAACAGCAAAAAATGTCAACTATGACACCTGTCAGCTATGTTGCAAAGAGTTCTGCAATTATATATTGACCCATAGACTCATATATGCATGATAATTTTTCTATTTTACTTACCTTTGTTAAGCATATTTTGGCCCAAACTGCATAAACCGAATCTTACTGCTACTAAAATACACATGTTTGGGTTCATTCAGTGCACTTGTGCTATAATTAGGCAGTTAGACAATAATAAAGTTGTTGCTTGTCAACATCTTATCACTTCCATTCCAATAACACGTTTAATTAATTCAATCTAAGCAATAAATGATTGCTTTTTTTCTGCCTTGAATGTCAAATGATCTTTCAACAAACCCAGCTTGCAACTGCATCAATTATTTAACTCTAACTCTGAAGCACTGACAAAGTATTCGCTGTGATGGACGGTCCTCCTTGAGCAACTTTTAAGGGAGTCTGCAAGGTGATTTTTATAGCTTGCTCCGATGAAGGTCAATGGCTGCCTACATAGGAAATCAATCTAAGAACCAATGGCATGCTTTGGAAAATGGTTGGTGGTGATGTTAAGTATGCAGTTAATGGACTTTTTGAGGTTAATGAACTAAAACAAGCAACGACAGCAGCATGGTCAGTTTACTCTGACCTTCCAGGTACCGTGACTGTGACTGCGTGCTCATGTATGCATGTTTATGTACATGTTAGGTGTAGATAAACGTTGGACACTCACGCCTGCATGGTTGTCGTGGCAGTTTGAAAGCTGAACATGTTTTCCTTTGGGAACCAGTTAGTGTCTTCTGCAAATCAGAGAGGAGGGGGAGGAAAAAAAATGAGGATTCCAAGGTTAAGCGGACAACGAAGAATCTACGTGCCGTGTTGGGCAAATGTGGTCATAAATATATTAGAAAAATGAAGGCACAAAAAGCAGCACCAGCACTTCACAGTCCACCACTCCACAAATGGAGAGAGGGAGACACAAGGGGAGAGACAGCAGAGGAGAGGGACGGGGAGACGAAGAGTCAGAAATACAGACCACCACGTCACATCCAACATCAAACCCTCAACCCCAGCAGACCTGAGAGGAAATAGATTTGAAGGAAGTGCATTGAAGTGTAATATTAGCTCATAGTAATGGATATTTTGTCTTTAACTTGTCCAAATTTGGGAAAGAATGTGTTTTTGAGCTTTTAATGAGCTTAAAATGAAACTCAACTCAAATATTTAGAAGGTATTTATTACTAAAGTGTGATTTTCTTACTTGTTTGACACTCAAGTGGAAAGTGCTGCTCCTTATAAACAACTATAATTAAACTGTCACAAATGACAACAGTTTAAATTGATACTAATTTTAAACTAAAGCGCCTTCAGGCAATGGTAGAAATAGCAATGCAATCTAATATAATTACCACTCAAGAAATGATGCTGTGTTGACTTTCTGGTCATTTTTGAACCAGAGTTCATGGTATTTTTCATCTTGTTAACTTTTTTATTATTTAACAAGTTATAATGCTTGTTGAGCGGTTTTGAGTTTTTCTACATTTTGTCATTTTCAGCTGTTGTTGCAACCATAGTCCACTATAGCGCCCTGCAAAACAACATTTTTGTCTTCACAGGGCAAATATGCTTTTTGGTGTTCCTTTTTCAGTGACTACTTTCATGCAACATTAAAAAGGCAGCCACAGAAATAGCTAAGCTCTCGTGTTTACTGTGTATTGTACTCGAAGTAGTCAAATGCTATTTCATCTCTGGTCCCACGTCCCGCCAGTCCCTGCCACACGGCGTCCTCGGCAACCTGGCCGCCACCCTTCCCACCCTTAGTTTGGATTTCAGCGCCTCTCCCTTCCTCTGTGTCCTCCGCCCTCTCACCTCTCTCCAGCCCAGTCACCCGGTCCACACTCCACATCCGCTCTAGGCGTCGGTGCTGCTTGCCTGCCTCTCTGGACGCGCTCTCCAGGTCCAGCGAGCCCTGGCTGCGCGACGGAGCGCCGCTGCACGAGTCGCAAGCCAAACCGCTGCACTCCGCCTCCCCTTTCCCGCCCTCGCCCCAGCTGCGGATGTTGTGGGCGCTGACTGAGGTCTGCAGCGGAGGTTGGGACAGGTGATGGTGGTGGTGGGCGTGGTGGTGCGCTGCATGATGGGAGTGGGGCCCCGCGACAGTTAGCTGCTGCTGGTTGCTTCCGCTGGCCCCGCTGCCGCCTCCTCCGCTGCCGGACGGTGCATTCGAGTGGTGGTTGCCGTGGTGGTGATGGTTGCTGTGATGGTGGCCGCTGCCGCTGCTGCTGGTGCCACGGCCGCTGCTGGCGCGGTAGTATTGCGTTGGAGATGATGAGGCGGAGGATGGGGAAGTGGAGGGCTGGACCGAGCCACCTCTAGATCCCACCCCGCCACTCCCCGACTTCTCCTTGAGGACGTCCAGTTCTAAGCTCTCCTTGCTGCCCCGGCCGCTGCTCATCAGCATACCGTGCTGGGTGGTGATGGTGTACACGCGGGCCGGCTGCAGGGCGCACTCCACAAACTTCTGCTGGTCTTCCTCCGCTGAGAAGCTGCGTTCCAGCGACAGCCGCGGTGGCTTGGTAGAAATGGTGATGGAAGGGAGAGGGGGCTGGAGTAAGCCCAGCGGCTGCTTCACTAGACTGGGCTCCGGTTTGTCTTTACAGCCCTTTGTGTTGGAGCACGAATGGAGGTGATTGTTGTTGTCGGGGCCAATCGTGTCACTTTGCAACTCCGGGTCAGGACCCACCAACGTTTCACACAGGAGATGAGCTAGAACGTGAAACAAGGAGACGGAAATAAAGACATATATTACTGTTGAAGAAAGCACCAAGGTGCTAAAGAAAACTGAGAAAGGGGAGGAAAGAAGTGGATGGCACAGAGGATAATATCATCATCTTTCTTCGGCTATCAGCTGTTGTCGTGACACGCTAATGAACACGTCGTGGCATTTCAATAGAAGATGAGGTGCACCAGGTGGAGGAAGGATTAAGTCCACAGTGGAATATGCAGAACACAATAGAGGGATGAACAAATGGCAGGATGGCAGAGACGCTGACCTGATCCGTTTCGGTTTTCAGGGTGTGTGTGGGACAGGTACTCTCCAAATGCTCGTGCTGCTCTGTGGGGACACACACATGACACACATAAAGACATTAATTCATGGGTGGAAAGGAGGGATGAGTGGAGAGAATATAGAAAAGACAAGGGGGAGAAAGAGGAGAGAAGGGCAAGGGAACTGTAAATTATAATCCTAATTGCCTTCTTTGTTGGCTTGCGCCACCCACAGATTAAGATGCCGCTGTTTTATCTCCACACTTCAGGCAGCCTCAGACCCAGTGTGAGACAGCAGGAGGAGATAGAGTGACGGATTGTTTTAGGTAGAGTTAATTTCTCAGTGTGACCTCACTTTGCGTCGGTGGATGTAATTTGCAGCCTGTGTGTTTGCATCCTTGTTTCACACACAGAATGCATGTGTGGCTGTATGTGCTGTATCATTGTGTCAAGAGAAATACTTAACCTTGACAGCAAGATTGGTTAGAGATGTGCTGAGAATAGATTCTGTGAGCTCCACAGCTACAGTACTGCATCAGGTGCCTTTTTTACACTTGTTTTTTCTTTTACTAACACACAGAAATAGATGGAAATACTCTACAGGCATTCATTCAACCACATACAGTTAAAACCTAATATCATAGAGGGCTTCTTCTTTTAATATAATGGCCCCAGGTCTGCAGATGAATGAAACTGACCTCTTAATGTTCCCCTGGTGAGTGTGTATGTGACAGGAGTAGAGCAGGAACGAGACAAAGACGTGAAAGAGGGAACAAAAGATGAATAACTCTAAAGATGTTCTTTCTGTGTCAGTCTGGGTTCTGACTGAGGGGAAATGTACCGCAGCAATAACTATTAGGAAAAATGATTCGGGATTGTAGTTAAGAACGAGAGGAGAGGAAAGGAGAAAATGTGCGACTATATTGCTATCCTGTATTAATTTGTTCTTTAAGTTTTTTAACCCTCTCAACTCCAAAACTGCCAAAATGACACCAGAGCCAGAAACTGGAAAAAGAATCAATGGATTTTCAACCTTAAACTAGTCATGTGACACCCCCTTCCATCAGAAAAATAAAGAAAATCTAAGCTGAAAATTGCTTAAAAGTCTACATGTTACATTTTTAAAATCCACCCAAAAAATACATTTGCACAAAAAAAATTAAAAATGGAAGCAGACGGTATGTAGACTTTTTTTAAGAATAAATATTGGTAAAATGTTGTAGGTGTTTATTTCAGATTTAATTTTTTTATCTTTTGTAAAATGAATCGGTAAATTAATTCAGCATTTGTTTATATTACATTATAACTGAGTCATACAGCATAGAAGACCTTTTCGAGTCCCTTCTGCTACTTGTCATGGTTGTACAGTTTCCATAGAGGCACAGGAAGGAAAAAAATGAGCCCACAGTGAAGAAAAATGTGACAGGAGTGAAAAAAAACCTAGAAACTGCTTGTCATTTAAATGTTGAACAACAGACTTAGGTATTTTTGCTGATAACTATTATTATTATTATTATTATTATTATTATTATTATTATTATTATTATTATTATTATTATTATTATTATTAGTATTAGTATTAGTATTATTATTATTATATTTAGCGAGCAAAGCATACATTAATCTCATAAAATCTACTGTTTAACATCAGCATTTACAGAAGTAAATCCAGGGAACAGAAACCACCTATAGCAATAAAATACATATTAAGACATCTACAGGGTGGGCCATGAGTTTCCATACGTAGGAAAATGTATAATGTATATATTTTTATGTTTCAGATACCCTAGAAGATGCGTTTGATGCTATCTTTGGGGGCACTTGAATGCCATGGTGTATCAGGTGAAGATACGAGACATAAATCATCTCAGGGAACGTATCACCAACACCATTACAAGCAGAACTTCAGCTGCGCTAATGCAAGTTCATCAACAGTGGAAAACACTTATTAATGTGTGTTTTCGAAACAACGGTTATCACATAGAGCACATTATATAAATAGAAATGGTTGTCCAACAGAAAATGTTTCTTTTTCCTATGTATGGAAACTTATGGTCCACCCTGTATATTTCAGCACGCTTTAGTGTTATTCAGAATGAATGACTACTTTTTAAAATTATGCTTACAGTGTGTCCATCACCTATACTTTTAAGCATTTTTAAAAAAAAAAAAAAAACCTGAATATTCACAGCTGACTTATGTTTAATGATAACACAAAGTGGCTTTTAAGAATGTTTATCCCTAAAGGACCTATTCAGAGTCAGAAAAGTTATTATATTTGGTGTTATAAATCCTGTATGAAGTTTATATCCATGTCTGATCTTAAAAAATATTCAATACCCAGAGCTAATTTACTGTTTACTCCTTGACTTCACCCCAAAACACAGCATGGATGTTCTTGGTGTTTCTTCAGATTTTCTCTAATGCTGCTAATGTCAGAGGTGACTGCTGACACACATATAAACACACACATTTGTACTGAAGAATCCTCCGTAAACAGGCGAATCTGTGGGTGTTCACCTCCTCCCTGGCAGCTCCGTCAATTATTAAAGCCCATCCAGCGCAGCAAGTATACAGACAAATGCTCGCTCACTCACATATGCTCACATAAAGCGCATGAGTGCTGTTAAATCAGACTTTTCAAACACTTATTTTCATGCTTTCCTACACAGTTTCTTATTTAAACTTATTTAAACACGTTTCTAACCCCCTTCCTCCTCTTTCACTGCTTTGTAGTGAGGTTCCTCCAGAGACATTTTTAGAGAACAAAGCTGCCCTACATGTTTAAAGTAACATCCTGAGAGCAAATTACCTCAATTAAAGTGAAATACACATCTTAGAAACCTAAATTAATTTGTTGTAATGCACCAAAAAGCTAATTTTACCTGCAAATTCTTCTAAGAACAGCTTCTGTAATCAGTCATATTTGACCGAAGGACATCCTATTGGAACTGTGGTCATACCGCTTTAGAAAGATTAAAAACACTGTGATAACAATAATCAGCCGCTTGAAACAAACTAATTTGGTGCAGCTTGTGTCTGACTACATCTCTGTTTATAGCAGTTCCAACTGGCCACACTTGAAGTTCAGCCTGCTGTCATAGAGAGATGGGATAATAACTCTGACGGGGATAACGCTAACACTTCGGGACAGTCTCTCCTCGCCATTCACAGTGTTGTGCTCGTTTGTTCACATGAAAAGTGACAGAAGTAGCAGTTTGAACCGAAGAATACAACAGCAGCTTCAGAGAGAAGCTCAGATCCTGCGTTCATCCTCACCTCTACACATGAGGCCAGCCGCTCCCTGAAGTGGTGCGCTTGTTGTGTTTTTGTTGAATTACAGAAATGTTCAGATGCACCAATCCTCAGTGCTGTCTTCACAAAGACACAACGATGTTTCAGACGCTGTTTGATAGTCCGACAAGCGCACAAACTTCCTCAGCTCCTGATCACTTAAATTAATATTAAACATTCATCGAAACAAAGAAATATAAATACAGAGGAGCATTTAGTGCTCCTTAAGGTTTTGGTCACCAGAGAAACCATTCACGTGTTAGCTGTCAGCCTTATGCATACTAGAGAAATGACCCAACATTAACGCTTGTGCTATTTGACGTCAAACCCTTGCCTGGAACATTTTGTGCCTCGGTTCAGCAGGGTTTCTTTTACTTATTTTACAAACATAATGAGCAAAACTTTCCATTACAGGACCTCCCTGGGTAAAATTGAGAACTTACAGCACTAAATTGCAGCCTACTGGAGCTTCTACATTCATCAAGTTTTTATATTTTGCTGCCGTGCAACATTTAGAAATGAAAATGTTTTTCTTTGCCCGCAGAGTCAATTTGGCTTCTCCCATTGTTTACTGTCAGTGGCTGAAGCCAAAGTAAATCAGACTCCCTGAGAGTTTGGGGGTGTTACTGAGGAACGAGAGGCTGTGCACGTGCTGCGACACCATCCAACTCCCTTCACTACACTTCTAAAAATAGCTCGCCATGCCGCTGCAATTCTGGTCTACTGCATCATCATCTCTGAAATTCTCTACTTCTTCTGTTGTACTGGTCGGCGTCAGTGTGTGTGTACATTTGCTATGTGCATGTGAGTCTCTATTTATATTTAAAGGCAACGGGAGAAGAAAAGATGGAAAAAACAGCAGGATAAAAGTGTGTTTGTGTGTCTGCATGTGGTGATGAAACAAGCAACAATCCCTGTTAAGGATAGTTGAGATGAATGTAGTCTGCGCTCTAATCAGCAGGTGTCCCTCAGAAGCTCGGAGACATTTTCATTCCTGTTTTATTATTCAACAGACTGGGCTCACAGTCGAGAATCAGCAAACAATGGTGCAAGAGACTCAAATCATCCATTATACATGAGAGGAAACTGAGTTCGGAGACGGAGAGAGAGCAAAACGCCTCTCAATCCATCCATTAAACAAAAACCTCTCTCTTTCTACTGTGTCGTCACATATTGCTCTCCTACACTCACTTCATATATGATACGTGAGCAGGTCACATGAGGGGCACAGGTGTGCTTGTACAAGTAAAAAATGAAGGAGGAGGAGAGGAAAGAGCTTGACAGACGGATATAAAATTCGTCCTGCATGCTCGCGGACATGTGACAGGGGTTTGGAGGGAAAGAAATGATTTAGGGAGGAGAGGAATGATTACAGCAGAGAGGAAGAGGAGTGTACAGAGAGAGGTGGAAAAACTGGGGCATATTAAAAATGAAAGGTAGAGTAAACTTGAGGAAATGGAAGCAGACAGAGAGCACAGTGTGGACAGTGAAGAAGTAAAAGATAAAAAATGACAACAGGCTCAGTTTCCACCTTAGGGCAACTTTAAAAACCAACTGAATCCTAAACGTGGAATCCTTTGTGTCGTTTAACCCCTTATGAGACGTCTTTGGGCCCATATCTATGAAATATGCAGCTTACTGTCTCTGATTTATATAAATTTTATATATTATTTTTAGAAATGTCGAGTGTATGAAAGTGAGTCGAACAGAAGTGACAAGGATAGCGGAGGTTCAAGTTCACTGTCTTGAATCCAGATGAGATCAGATTAGATATTCTGACAGTGATGGACTTACTTGAGGTGACTCACTGTGAGAGAGTGAAACCTTTTTGTCTTAAAGGTAAAATATTATGCCTCTTTTCAGCTCAAAATACTGCAAAGATGGTTCCTTTCACCATGACTGTATAACCCCTGGTTATGGGCTGCTGTGTCTGTGATTGACAGTTGGAGCTGACTGTTTAGTTAAGTGTTGCATAGCACCTGGGTTAAATTCTTACTTACCAGCTAGGTAGTTGTGGGGAGGCTTGAGGAACAGCAAAAGTGAACGTCTTCATATCTTAACAGCTTTTACTTTAGACCCTGTAGTTTTTAACAACCACAAAATGCAATAAAAATGTATTTTCAACACGGAAGCTTTAAAGGTAGGGAAGAATTTTAGGTCTTAGAGGACCATATCTGCAATTGAGCATGTCTGATCCTATAATGCCAACCAGCTACAACATTAAATCACTGAGAAGTGAAGTTATTGACACTGATTATCTTTGTTACACTGACAGCCTGTTGTTCAAGTTGATTTGTGAGAGACAAGAAAAAAGTTAAAGGCCAAAGTGTCTCCAAAACAGCAGGCCTTGTTGGGTGTTTTTGCTATGTAGTGGTTAGTACCTACCCACATGATACATGGAAGGACAACTGGTGAAGCAGCAGCAGGCTCATGGCCATCCAAGGCTCATTAATGTGCATAGAAGGTGAAGATTGGCCAATGTGATCTGATCTGACAGAAGAAAAACTGTAGCACAAATTGCAGAAACCCTTAATGCTAGTTGTGATAGAAGGTGTCTGACCACAGGAAGCTGTGATGTACTGTGTGTTCTGAGAGCCCACGCTGACCCCGGTCCACCACTAAAAGCGCCCACAATGGACATGTGAGTGTCAGAAATAGACAGTGAAGCAATAGGAAAAGGTGACCTGCTCTGATGAATCATGTTTTCTTTTCCATCATGTGGACAACTGGGTGTGTGTGTGTTGTTAATCTAGGAAGGAGATAGCAGTGGGGTGCACTATGAGAAGCAGGCGGAGGCAGTCTGGTGCTCTGGGCAACGCTTTGCTGGGAAACCTTGAGTCCTGCATTTATGCGAATGTTACTTTGACATGTACCACCTACCTAAACTTTGTTGCCGACCACGTACGGCCCTTTAAGGCAACAGTATTCTCTGATAGCCTCCTTCATCAGGACAATGCACCCTGCTACATTGCCAAAAAAAATGTTCAGAAATGGTTTTAGGAACATAGTGCTGACTTGGCCTCCAAATTTGAAAGGTCTCAATCTGATCCAGCTTCTGTAGGAGGTGCTAGGAGAACAAGTTGGAACTCCCCACCTCACAGCCTCCAGTACTTAAAGGATCTGCTGCTTACGTCTTGGTATCTGACACCACAGGACACTTTCAAAGCCCTTAGAGTTCATGCCTCAATGGGTCAGAACTGTTTGGACAACATGAGGACAACCTACACAATGATTTTGCAAATATACTGTATATTTCACATATTATACGTTATGTAAATGACAATTTTACCAACATTCACAGTTCATTGGAAACTACGTTAAAGATAACAATCTCATCATGTGATCCATTTAGTTTGGAGGACCATTTAGAGCTTTCTATTATATCATATGACCTTCCTCAGCAGATGGAGTTGAAATTGAATTACAGATGTTCGTATCATTATTTTCCTCAGCACTGTAAGAGCCCGTGTTGCTTCCAAGATGAGGACCAAATTGTGTTCTTTATGTTGGAAGCAACAGTGTCTGAAGTCCTTGTTGAAGCTGTTCTGGAGTCCCAGCATCATTGAATACTACACTAATTCCTTCTCTCAGCAACACAGGTCCTCAAATTAAATGGCAAAACACCTTGTTTTGGTTGAGGTTTTGTAAAGCCTTAGCTTGGGAAAAAAAAATATTAAAACTATTTCTATAAAATTTGTATTCTTGGTTAAAAGAAACCAACCATAACTCTATGTTTTAAAAAAAAAAACAAAAAAAAAAAAAACAGGTCTTCTGTGTTTGTCTGACATTTTCTTGACCCGTCCATTCACCCTGATCTCATCCATATGCAGACTTTGTCACTCAAAAAATAACCTGACTTTCTTCTTTTTCTCCCTGCAGACGAGAGTCATAATTACTAAGGCGGCTGGAGGGCTTTCTCATTTTAACTTAAGCATATAATCTTTGGCCATTTGCTGAAATAACAGAGAGAACTCAACTTTAAGAGTACACCTAATACTATTATGTAAACTTCTGTGGGTACATCATGAAACCTGAAGCCCCAGCTTTATTGTGTGGTCACCTTTTCTGTTCCGTCTGAGTGAGTGAGTGAAAGTGAATATGAGCATCTTTTTCTTTTGTCTGGGTGTTCAGTTCAGCAGATAGTGTGGTGCACTTGCATTTCACATGCTAAATGAGTTACACACAATTACAGACACTCCACTTCTTGAATACATTTTGCCGCAAACTCCGCTAACCACTTCACAGACACATAAAAGGACCCACAACAACAAGAAAGTACAGCTCAGCACTTCAGCTCTTTAATGGATGTACACGGAACAATGCAGAACTAGATACTCAACAGATGGGAGTGTTACAAAACTCTAAACATGCCCTTTTCTTCATTCGCCTCTGGTTTTTGCATACTAATGGATGCACAAACCAGATGGTAGAACTAAGCCTGGGCAATAAAACAATAGGGATGTCTACCAGTGATACTTCATCAGTAGCAATGATAAATAGTTAGTTTCTCCTAAATGCATTAGATGCAAAGGTTGGTTGCACAAACAAACTCCAAGTATGCTTCCTCCGTGGCTCATAAATAGTCTATCATATCACTTAATATGGAGTGACATGCAAACAGCCAGTCTTTTGATTGCAGGGTCGTTTGGTTGCAAATGAGTGGCAAAATGACACATAAAATACACTTTTCGCTGGTTCAACCCTTTGCCCTCCATCGGCCTCCCCAATGGCTTCAGTGCAGGTCTCCAGGCTCTGCCACCACCTGTTCTCTCGTCACCCCCATCTGCACACCAGACCAGGCCTCCCCTGGTGGAGGCTGTGGCTGACGGAGACAAGTGGTTGCCTTTGCTAGATGGACTTGATGGTCTGAAAACACTCCCTAGTCTGGGAAAGTATCTTGAATCTCATTAGTACCAATACTGAACCCATAAGCAACATTAGGTCCTTAGTGTAAGAAGGTTAAGGCGATAACCGTACAATGAGAATCACATTAAAGTTTCAAGGAATAATCGATTAGTTGACAACTACCAACCCAATCGCCAACCACTACAACAATCTGCTTAAGCCACCTTACACGAAAAGGAAAGTCCAAATTCTATGATTGCCACCTCTAAATGTGATTACTTTCTGATTCCCTTCCCCATCCTCCTCACTAGAAGACACCTTGTCCCTTACCACTTCCACCTAATGGTCAATTCATGCTTCCTGCAGTCTGCTTATCGGCCTACACCAATGACACTGTTCAAACTACAGTAGTGCTGCGCTGATCTGTCTTGTGGTATGTTGCATTTCCCTTCATATCAAACACACAGACATACAAACATATGAAACAGCAGCTGGTTACAGATTACATCACAGCAGTGTGTCGGCAATTGTTCACACAGGATCTCCCTAAAAATTAGCACTTCCTAAGTGTTTGCGTCCGTTGATGGAAATCATGTACAAGTCAAAGCTCATCCAAAGTGACTGCTTCAATCGCAGCTCTTTAAATGATGAATTCTCAGCATGTGGTTGACAGAGAATCTCCTCATTCGGGCTCTCTTTATGACAAACATTTGCTTTTAGGAGCACTTGTTTTCCAGGCACTTTCAGTCCAAACAGTGACACAAACTTTGTCTGCATGCAGGCAGTCTGTGTGAACTTTCACAGATTTGGATGGACTACAAATCTTACACCATGCATACTCTTGTGCTGTAGAAAGCATGACTTGACCTTAAGAGGTGCACTCCCAGCAGCCTGCTCCAATGTAGGATCCCCATCTAATGACACCTGGAAGGTTCTGAGTGGCAGAAGTTTAAGAGTTTTTTAAACGTTCAAATATTAATTTCATCGTATTGATGTCAGGTCAGTTTACCTCAAAGTAACCGTTACAAGTTAGAGTACAAATTCCAGTCATCAAAAATCCAGTTAACAAAAGTGAAAGAAACCTCCTGACGACTGTTTTTGTAAAGTTTTTGTAACATGCTACTATGTTTGAACATGCTTTTGATTACATTTAGGAATGTCCCAGTTAGCTGTTTTTGGCTCTTGATCCGCTCCAGGTCATTATATTTTTATTATCTGCTGATATCTGATACCATTTTCTTAGACAATACCACTTAAAGTATTGTAGTTTAGCTGTAGTACCTGATTGCGCCACCAGATGGATGCTCTTACTGTTTAATGCTGTTACAAACAGAGGAGGTGAGCAGTTCCGTGTTGGGAAGCAGAGAACATTATGGGAGATGCTAGTAAAGGAGCATCATGACCAAGACATTTGTAAGGCCTATTGATGTCAGACCAGCAAACAAATTTGACTGCTCTTCCAACAGCAGATTTTTATATTCAGCAAGAAAATGGATCAAACAAAGTATGAGGCATAGGTGTTGGTTTGTTCCAGTCACTTCTGAGTTCCAGAGATCATCTCTGATCTTGGGTTTGGGACATCTCTAATTACATGTCTCTCAAATTCTCAATTACTGGTTGTATGATTAAAAACAACAAAAGAAGCGAAAGAAATCTCAGATTTTTAACTAAAACTCTCCATATTTAATCTACACATTTGACATTTATCTCCAAGACTGCAAAATGAACTCTAAAGACCTACAGGATTAAAGAATTGACTTTCAACTACCTATAGAGGCTCCCCATAGAGTATTCATTTCCATTATTGACCAATTTCTAATCATTCCAGGCTTCATTCCCTGTGGATTCTGCTGCTGTGTAACACAGTGACTGTATACTGTATCTTCAGAGGTGAAGCGACTCATGACTGAAAACGGGTCATCACTCCCCTGGCAGTGTTCCCACTGGTCTGAATATCATCAGAGCTTATGTCTCCTCTGGGTGTCTCTCCGCTGTAAATAACAGGCTGCCAAGAAAAGAAATTCCTCACTCTTTATGCTCCTTAATCGAATCCTCCTCTTGGATCCACTAATTAAATTGGGTTTTCTACAAACACACACACATGCAAAGGAGCACACACAGACAAATGTGTACAGCCGAGGTGATGAGAACCTGTTGAGAGGCTTGTTGCACGTGCTAAGGGCCAAAGGGACTTAGTAATGTTAATTGCAGTCTTGACAGTGCAGTGCATTATGGGACATGTAGGACCAAAGCATCTGATGGAGGAGCTGATTAAAATGTTAGTACACTAATGGCTGAACACAATCACCCAGACACATACAGTGCTGCAGGCTGGTTCACCCACAACACTCCTCTGTTTCACTGCAGTAGTCAAAAAAATAAGGATTTTCACAATTTCTGTGAACAATAGGGTTGTTTCCCAGCAGATAATTTTGACTTGTCAAGGTAAGAAAACACAGGTGGGAATAATGACATTAGTGGTCTGTTTCTATTTCACACTAAGCCTTGACATTGAGTAGTAATAATAGGTGGAGAGCTTGATTACGGCAAAATGTACCAGAGTATAATGGAAACGGCAAATTAATCATTATGTACATTAAGTATATAAATTCAAGATCAATTAAATCTTTTGCTTGATTGGACAGACAAAATTGTAGCAAAGACAAACTTTCTTCGAAATGTAATAAGTATATAATCCTGTTACATTTCAGTACATTATTCCAATTATTTGAGGTTTGGTGCTTTTAATTATGTCACCTTGTTCTTCTTTTGCCATGTCTATTAACACCCAGATTGAATCAGTGCCACCAACAGCACAAGCAGTGGACTGAAAACATGCATTCATTTGCATTTTCTTTTGCTGATATTTTGGAAAGTCTTTTAAAATTTGCACTACACTGGAACTGAAACCTGGCTAGTTTGACAGTTAACTGATTTTATTAGCATTTATTTACACTTTGTTGTTTCCCTACTCAAATGAAGTCCACTGTTAGCCAAGTAAAGTAAAATGAAAATGCTTAAATAAGTATTTAAAATGTGTTAAATCACAGGACAAAAATGTTTTTACAGTATATTTTGGAGTAAAAAAACAAAAATGAGTATCCCCATCCATTTGTGACCATGAAAACAACAGCAGTTGTCAAGGTCCACTTACTCTGATGCTTTTGTTTTGAATCACATGGTCTTCCTGATCAGCAAATTAAGCTACAATAGTCAATATTAAACTATTTAACTGCTCAAGTCAGTGATCTGATTATTTTTTGGATCAGCAAAACAACGAACACTGCTTTATGTCTTGTCGCTGCAACTGTGCATCAAGATTTAGGGAATTATTCTTGCCAAATTGGAGGCATGTTTTAGGTTTGTCTGTAAGCAAGATTACGCACAACCCACTGGGCCAAAGTCCACAAAACTTAGTGGAGAGATGAAGCATGGTCGAATGAATTTTGGTGCGGATCAGATTTATGTTCTTTAAAATTGCAAGATGAAGCGCTGGCCTTGGTGGAGCACTGTGGTCTCTAGAAGGTAACAGCCACAGTCAAGCTGTATTTCACACTAGAATACTTAAACTTTGCCAACAATCTGCAAAAATTGCTCTGAATAATGGAAATTTGGAACCTCTATGTTTCTGCCGCAACATGTTCAGGTTGTTTTGTCAGTGAATAAATAATAAATAGAGTAAAGATGCACAATAGCACACAGACACAGACAAACAATCCCACAGCACTGCTGGAGTCCTAATCATTGTTCAGACTGCAATCAATAAAATCTGCCTCATTCAGCATGTTTAGAGCCAAGAAAAACGCTGTTTAAATGAACAAAGGAGCAGAGAAAGAGATGAAGAGGGAGATAGACATAATAGAAGGAGATTTGTTTGACTTGAGTGATTGTGCACAAACATACATGAATAACTGAATGACTAAAAAGGAAACAAAAAGCAAAATAAACGCAGATTTTAGTAAAGAATGATCAGATTCTCAGAATGTAAAAGAAAGATGGTGTCTGTCTGAGCTTGAGTAAATCAGAATAAAAAATGGCCACATAAGATCATTAGACCCCACCAGCAGAGTGCCTGCAGACCAACAACAAAGTCACACCTGACTGTCCTGAATAAACCAAGACAATATTTCATTTGCATTCGTGTGTAAAAACCGAGCCTTTCATCTTTCATGCCATTTTTCACAGCCTCACAGCTTCATGAACGCTGTTGTCCGCTGCCCTTCAGCCGAACCGCAGCACCGGCTGATCGACGGATCAAAGCATTTGCTTTCTCACTCAGTGTTGCAGAATTCTGCTATGTAAATTAGAGCTAATCTCTCCCCCTTTTCTCTCTTTCTCTCTCTGTTTCTTTTTACCCCTTTGCTTTCAGTCGCTAGCTTCTTCTCATGAGCTGCTGGAGGGGAGATTGTGACCTGTTTCATAATCAGCAATACATAAACATGCAGACAGGCACGCTCGACCATGGTGCAAGACGCCGGCATCGCCCGAGTGTTCCATGTTGCATTGTTTGTATTCCTTTGAATTTGGTCATTCACACCGGCCTAGTGTCCTCTAACAAGTCGTCACAATGGAAGACAAAGCAGGTCGATTGTCAGTGCTTGTCAAAATGACCCTTATGAGTGTTTTCCAATTTGGCACACCTATCAGGAGGACAAAGACACAGCAGAAGTCATTTTAGGGATGGCAGAGGTTTGTCTTTTGCTTT
This sequence comes from Amphiprion ocellaris, assembly GCF_022539595.1. Taxonomy (NCBI): domain Eukaryota; kingdom Metazoa; phylum Chordata; class Actinopteri; family Pomacentridae; genus Amphiprion; species Amphiprion ocellaris. Next base: position 4,737,596 of record NC_072782.1, read on the forward strand.
GGTCCAGAAGGAAATATCTCACCAACTATTGGGTGGGTTGGTATTAAACTTTGCTTGCTCAGATATTCATGGCCCCCAGAGGATGTAGAGTACTGATTTTCGTGAATCTCTAGCTTTTTTAGTGCCAAAATGATGTTGACATTTGTAAGTTTTGAGTGAAACGTGACTAACTGCTGTATGAATTAGTCTAGAAATCAGTCCCATGGATGAACTTATTCACTGTGGTGATCCTAGAGCCATGATCACGTGACAGTTTGGATTTGTCCAGTTGTCCAGTTTTTGGCCAAATACATTCAAAGCCAATGATATTTCCAACAGCCTCAGCTTCATTTTGTGCTTATGAAGAAATGTAAAACAAATGGTAAAGTTTACACCTTCCAAATGTTATTCTGTTGATATTGTAACTGTGAGTTTGTTGGAATTAACATTCAGCTCAAAGCACCACCATCACAGCACTGCTAGCATCACTGTTTTCATCTGTAAAGTTTAGCCTTGTCTGTCCTTTGGTAGGAAACCACATTTATGAAGTTGTTCTAGGTCATGAAGACAGTTCTCAGTTTGCAGAGCATGTTCTGGTTGGTCGGTTGTTCCCAAAAACTTTGAATGTAAAAAAAATACAATCCATAGCCTCCACAAACAAGTTAGCTTTTGAATGAATCTTTCATGTTCCTTTGTTCAACTAATGTTCTATGCAAGAGAATCAGACAACAGCCGCTGTGAGGAATGATAAGGGAGTTTATGTGCTGTGCAGGTTAACAGGTGTGTGTGTGTATGTGTGTGTGTGTCGGATAAAAGAATTGTATTTACTGTGGCTTGTTCCACTGTTTACAGATCCTTTGACAAAGAATGATGACTCCAACTTTCACAGAGATACGTGGACCTGCTGCATTTGCCTGTGAGCTTCACACTGTGTGCTTTTAGGGACAGAAAGCAAGTGAACATAACGTAAATTATTAAATTAAATTAGGATGAGGGTTAAGGTGAGTGCATGTAAGTCGATGTAGTGTCCTCTGAAGTAACAGAAGCATAAATGTGTGTTTGTGTGTGTGCTGCTAGCTTCACAACTCATGTAATTCCCAGAATGCAGGAACATGGAGATAGGCCATATGCTCAGCTAAGACTGGAAGTGCACAGAGGTTCACAATAACCCTTCTGACCTGCTATAATCCAAAATTCGTTGATTTATCTGGTCTGTTTTTCTCAAGTGTTACAACCAATTAGCAATAAACAGACCTTTTACAGCCTCATCAAAACATAATGAGAAAAAATGAATTGTCTGGTCTCATATCAGTGGTAGAAAATCTTAAATCCCAATAATTACTTAGCAGACAATTTCAGTTTCCAAATGTTTCACTCGAGGACACAGTTGTGCATTTCGCCACTCTACTTTTAGTGTTCTGGCAAGAGCAGTACAAAATGTACAAAAGAGATCTTTGGGGGAAAAAACCTGAACATGAAATTGTGTATTAAATGTAAGAAATTGCTACATAAATGACTGTAATATGAAGAAAAACTGAAAAATCGAAGAGAGACAAAGTCCAGCCTCTCCTTCAGACAGAATGGAGGCTGAAACAAACATATGTAGATTAAATGAAGAGAGTAAAGGCACAAACGCCTCGCTGTGTGCATGCAGATGTGCTTGAGCATGTGAGGTGAACAGATGGAAAGAAACCAGTTTCTGAGTGCTCGCTTCCACATTCATGGAGGTCATGTGCTGGTGAAAGGCTGATAAATATTGGATGTGATTCAGCTGCATTTCTCCTCTGATGGAGCCGAGGTTCATTCTGCCATTAGGTCCGAAAAATTAAACTCTGAATCGTGTGTGAAGGAGAGAGAGGGGGGAGAAACGGAGGAAGCATGTGTGTGTTCATCCTCTGTAGCTGCCAGCTGAATCACATGTGTGAAAGTATTTCTCTGGATCCACTGTTGACATGAAATAATTACTGTATGCCTGGAGATGGACTCTCTCTCTCTCTCTCACACACACACACACACATCTACACATCTGTATACAGTAGCTGCCTACTCAGGACATCCTCTGCATACCAACATCACATTTTCCTTTCAAGGTGGCACACAAACTGCACTAGGGCTCCACTGTGTAATGTAAGGAGGACGCACACCGAGAGAATGACGTAATAGCACATCAGCCCACATCTGTGGATTGTTGGAGTCTGCACAAGTCAAGGTCATTCATTGACTGAATTAGAATCACGCACCGGTGGAGCCGGGAGATGCTGGATTTGTATTCTGATCTCACTCCTGATTGAGGCTCACTGTCTGCGCTTCATGTGACATGTGAACACACACTCACACGTGCTCTACGACCAACCTGCAGAATCTCACTAACAGCCCGGGATGAATGGGTGCCATCAAACACCTCCTGCTACAAACAGCTGGATGCGGTTCTTGTCTTAAGACTAAACAGCTTTGGACGGGTTGTATTCCGGCCAAACAGTCTGCTGAATAAATTACCAGCGGCTGCCCTCTGCGCCTGACCCAGTAGCCTAAGTGACCGTGATAGGTGATCAGCGAGAGACACAATCGATTGCCGTGATTGATTAATTGACAGCGGGGTTATTTGCCCGCTGGGGTGTGAAGGCAGCCGCCTCATGGCTGCGCTGCTCGCTTGGGTCGATGCGGCCAGGCGGAAAAGACGTTTTTTGGGGGGGTTAAATTTGCAAAAACAATCAAATGTCATTCACTTTTACGGCAGAAGATGGAATGTTTAGGTGGTGGTAAAGTGAGGAAATGCACCAGGGTGAGTGTGAGTCACGGCAGTCCCGCTCTGCCTCTGCATGACTTTGGTTATACAATGATGCTCCATTCACAACATCAGTAAAAGCAGCGACGTGCCAGAGGCGCATCATCCAACAGCTCATTTAGACCCCAAAAACCCAGGATTAGGAAGACCTCCCCTGTAGAGGGCTACACCTTCTGATTACAGGTGCAGTTTGGAGAGAGTAAATGGAAATTTTAAGCACATATTTGCTCAGACGCACGCCCCGGGCCAGACGGGACAGTCGGCAGACAAGAAAAGGCGCAAAGAGCCCTTCTCTGCGCAATGCAAGACATGCGGGCTGGATCCAAGATAGCGCAGTGGCAATTCATCAAAACACACAACTGTCACACCTGGTAACTTCATCGAGGGTTAGAACATAGACTTATGATTACGACTTCCAGGTGGTGCCATAAAAAAAACGCGTAAAAAGGCGCAGAGCTCCGAGCGTCACTCACCTAACTTTTGCTGCCACAGAAGATATCGCATCGTTTCTCAAATTCTTCCTCTTGGACACGGCAGTTCCCATGCTGACATGGAAACGACGCAGGCAGGGAGACAGTTCATTCCAAAGCTTCGGATGGATGGATGGAGGGATGAGGAAAATGGTATAAAAAAAAAATACGAAAAAAAAAAAGTTGAAGAAGGGAAATCCGGGAAGCTGGATCACGCAGAGCGAAAAAGAAGGACGCCAGCCTCTGCTCGCTCTCTGTCTGAGTGTCTGATGTGAGCACGTACGTGGGGTGTCTGCACAGCTGTCAGGGAGGCTGAAAATACACAGCACCCCCCCTCCTCTCCTCTCTCTCTTTCTCATTGATCTAAAAATGCAATGGGCGGATTGGTGGCGATATCACCATCATCATCATCATCAGGCTCACGGAGAGGAGGGGAGCGTGGAGGCGCTGAACGGGGGGACACTGGTGCCATCCACCTGTGCCATTCATCTCATCCATTTTTAGGCTGTGTCTTTATTTATTACCCTCTGTTACATAATCGGTCATTTTTGGTTGAAAGCACCCCTAAAATGGACTCTAATCCGAGACCAGCTCAAGGCAAAGGTTGCTTATCCACAGCCAAAGACGGAGGGAGGGTTGAGGTTGAGGCGCTGCAGAGCATTTCTTCAAACAATAACATGATAACAGGAGCTTTTGCTGGTTTCTCTGCTGGTTAATGTTTTTCTCCAGGACTCTCAATGTTATCAGTATTCAAATGACTGAGAGATCCTAAAGGCCAGGTCCTTCTGAGATTCTAAAATTACGGTATGGCTACTAATTAACACCCCAATGAGAGTTTTCTTTCTTCAGTCATACATCCACAGTGAATCCAGTTTTCTATATTTTGCTTAAGATTTTGGAAAAAGAAAAAATGCAGCTGTATTGGCAGAAATGCCTCAGTTTATTCAAGAACAAAATGTACAGTTCCACCTTTAATCCTCCTGTTGTCTTCATATACGAGCACCAAAAAATATTGTAAATAATTTCAAAAAATGAGTAAAAATCTTCAAAAAAACCCTAAAAATATCTAAAATGGCTACATATATATATCAGTAAAACTTCTAATATTTTCTCTAAGAACATTCATTAAAAAAATCCAGCAAAATTCGGAATGAAACACATTTTTTAACCATAAAATCAACAGTATGAAGATATTTCTTTCCTGGAAATGAAGAAAAATTTTTACCATGATTTTGTGGTAGCATTCTGGCAACCACAGCCGCTGGAATTTTTCAGTAATAATAGCAGTTTTTTTACAATGTACGTACAAGATCACCATCCATACAGTTGTTATGATTAGGGAAATCAGCTATAGAGACCAAAGCATTCTTTGTATCATTCTGTAAACACGTTTATTTCTGCTGTAAAGTTGGGCATTTTAACATGGATGTCTATGAGGGTCAACTGACCTTTAGAGCCTCAAGTGGCCATTTGAGGAACTGCATTATTTTTATTTATTTATTTTTTTTTAAATTTTGGCACTTCCATGTTGGATTTATTTTTCACACCCAGAGGTTCCTACTTTGGTTTTCGCTCCTTGTTTAATTAGGTTTAAGCACCAGTACTACTTAGTTTGCTTTAGGAAACTCCCATAGCTAAAATGCAGCCCTTTAACAATGTGTTTGAAACCTCTCTTCCCTTTTTTCTGAGTTCCTCCTCTTGTCTATTTAATAATATATGATTGATTAGCTGAAAGGAAGCAGTTTGAAAACAGTGCAATATTGGTTAAAGATCTGTTTATTAGAAATGTATTTGTGAAACACCACAAACAAATGTAATCCAGAAGAAAATGCATTTCCTTGAAAATATAGTAGAGAAAGCAGTTTAGCTGTATGGGAGTGTATTTTTCAGGAGACGGGGCCCTAATCTGAAGAAAGCACTGAATCACAAATGTTATGTAAAATAACCCATTAACTCTTAAACTCAATTTAGATAACACACACAAATAAATTGCAGTTGCATAGGTCCTTAATTAAACTTGCTTACATTTCTGTTTAACAGCAAATTATACCTACCTGGAAGTGTCTTCAAGCAATTGTGGGTCCGTGCAGGAAGAGTTTAAAGACGTAATTTGTAGCATCGAAAATAGTAGGATCATGAATGTGTCTTTTATTTTTATGTAGTTTTAAGAAGAGCATAAAATAGAAATGTGCAAATTTAGCTTTTCATTGATAAAACTGAAACAAAAGACCTATGACAGATAGCCAGAAATCCAGTGTGAGGATACCACCTTAAACTCTGAACTGTAATTAATAGCACAGATTAATGCTGCATGTGGACGTCCTGTTTGTTTATGCAATGCTATGCTGTGCAGTTTGATTTTCCCTTTTATTTGAAGAAGTCGTCGTTGGCTAAGATCCCAGAAGCAAAGAATCACACTGTTCAGAGACAGATAATCACTGTAGTCCGTGATGGAAGATGGTGCGTGTTGGTCATTGTGAATACACACACAAACACACACGAGTGCATGCATATATCATACAAACAGACAGAAGCACAGACAGCAGCCGAGTCGCCCAGTAATGGCCGATTAGCCTTCAAACATCAAGTCCATCAATCTTTCAATCCACAGGTCATTTCATCAGCAGCTCGAATGTGCAGGACGTCCTTGGGCTTTTTATCTTTTTAGTGTGTGCTTGTCCTGTGCACACGCACTAAGACAAAAGGAATGAAAATCAATAAATAAAGCAAAGCACCGCTGGGCTGGTGTGAGCTGCTGTAGGCCATTAAGCAGTAAATAATTCCAGGCAGCTCTGACGAGAATGAGGGAGCTTGTGTGGATGGACTGTAGATGAGCACCGGGGAAGGAGGGATGAATGAGTTCCTAACGCAAGCCAGAAAAGAGAGAAAGACAATGTAAAGAGGAGCATGAATGGAGGCATGAATGGATAGCTGGGATCTACTATTTAAAAAAAAAAAAAAAGTGCGGCTACTATCAGCGAACCCAGTGGGATACCGCTGTGCTCAAGCATGCTCAAAAAAGGGGAGGAAAGGGGTGACAAAATAGATGAAAGGCAGTGAAAATGGGAGGAGAGGAACGACACATGCAACCATAAATCCACATCTGCCCAAGATATTAGTGTCTCCTCTGACCCTGACAAGCACTCACCATTTGATTGATTGCAAAGCAGATCGATATTTGAGTCTGCAACACTTACACCAGCAGCCAAGTGGTCCGATATGGGGACTGAACTCACACTCCAGTCTCAATTTAGATTTTTCACGAGTGCACAGTTAGTAAGGGAAAAACAATTTTCATTAAAGGATGAAGCAAGATGATATACAGTGTATCGAATTCTATATATGGAGTGCAATTTAACTTAAAGCACCCTCTGAATAATTGTCCCACTGCAGAATACAAAAAAAGTGCCTTTCCTTCATTCCAGTATTGTAGTTGTGCTAGTGGCATGGCTAGAGGTATGGTGATGCCAGTAATTCACACTTTGGTGAAATATCTCAGCAACTACAGGATGGATTGTTGTTCATTTTCATACAGGTTTTATGATTTCCAAAGCATGATTTTGGTTATTTCCTTCAACACCTCTAAAACATTGATATGGAGTGAAATATCTCATGGGTGGATTGCCATGAAATGTAGCTACCACATTTATATGAACCATGAATTGGCATTAATGCACTGGTTCCTTTGCTTTTGGTCTAGTGCCACTATCAGGACAACTTTTTGAAGATTTATTTTTGGGATTTTAATGATGGGAGAGTAGGGGGATGACATGTAGCAGATGGCAATTGAACCAGGGACCAGAAGCTGAGGACTTTGGCGTCCATGAGGAATATGCCCTGACCATTCAGCTGTCAGGTTGCTCATCAGATCACAATTTTAAGGTCCCACATTGTGCTCCTTTTTGGCATGTCCAGCATCTTATGAGCAGGATAGTTCATCTTATGAAAACTATATAACCTGTGATATTAGTTGTGTTCTAAGTAAGCTGTTTCAGTATCTGCAGCTTTGAATGCAGTTAAACTGCTGCTGTCCATGCCCCCTTCAGGAAGAAGACCCTCTCTGTGTCTGTAATTGATAGCAGAGAGTCAAACAATTAATCACTTGGCAGTCCACACATGTGATTGAGTGTGTAAGACCTGGACTTTCTATTGCGTTGGGCTGTGTTTCATTTGCTGTTTCCTACTTGTTCTGTTGTCTGACCACAGAAGCAGGAGAATATGTAACTGAGAAGAGCTTTATTGGGGATTTGGCAGTTTTAAAATGCAGTATATGTGAGCACAGAGAGCAGAAGAGAAGCAAATTGATGTTAATAGCCAACACTGGCTAAGTTTAGGTTCCACTGAGGCACAACAGACTACATGAAAACAGTCACCCACCCAGTCCTTGTTTATTAGTTTCAGATTGATCTTTAAATTTCTAGCCTCTCTGAATGTCCCACAGCATTACAATTTCCACACAGCTCTGACCAGTACTCATACAATCATACTTAATGGTAATGTGCTAACACTAAGGATTCTAGAAAATTTCCTCCAGGATGAATAAAATTGATCTTATCTTCTATTGCTATGGTGATAATGCCATTGATAATAAAAGTAGTCCACTGGGTGTTCAGTCCCTCAGATGCTGGGAGTGCATGAAGACCCTTGTGTTCACGCTTGCAGCCAACAGCAGAACATTTAGTGAACTTTGCATGCAAAAACTCCCCTGGAAGCACCAGGCAGTGATAGGGTATGACTATGTAAAGTCTGAGCTAGTTTACTGTATTGCTTTCTTAGTTTGAAGGTGGTAATTCAGTAAAATTCTCACTGGCCTTCAAAGTGGTAAGGCTATCTAGTTGTGGGTGAATTTGAAGTATAGTAGAAGTAAACATCTTCTTTGGACATCAGCCTCAACTGTACTTGTTATCATTTAGCACAAATCGCTGCTGTTCGGCCTCACGGAGCTGCCAGCATGGTTGTACACTCTGAGCGTTGTTTGATTTTGGTAGATCTTAGAGGCTTTCAAAAGTAGTAGAGTTCAGTTTTGCTTTATTTCAGCATTATCAAATGTGTAGAGTCCAAACACATTCAGCTTGTCGCCCGCTATCAGTCCTTTATCTGGAGCTTAATCAATCCATCTGACAGTGAGGAAATGTGTGTAGAACAACTGATAAAAACATCATCAAAGCGAGAACTTGAGTTACGGCTAAAGAAGAAGGGAGATATCGTGATAATGAATTATGGCTTTAGCTTCTGGAAGTCCAGATATCTAATCTGTACACATGAGGGCAGATTTCAGATCAGAATTGTGAAGGATGAACTATTTTTGGAGACTTTGAGGAAATGAATGATGAAGTTCAGGGGATGGGAAAGATGAATGAATGTGTAGTTGATATAGTAGGAAGTAGTGAAGCTTAAGAGTGGATTAAGACTAAAAGCAAAGAAAGGCCTTAAGTGAGACAATTTTAAACTTTCATACCCACCCGAGGGAATGTTAATAACGCTGAACTCTTGTTTCTTTAAATATACTGTTTAATTTAAGAAGGATGATGTAGAGGGTCCAACCCCTATTAAAGAATGATACTTCCCAATGGTAATGAACTTTGATAGTGCATTATAATCTCATTTGCTATATTTGACCGCTTAATGAAGTCACATGCTCATGACCATTAGAGAGGACAGTTGCACAAAGCTTCATTGTCATAGTTCACAACCTTTTTTCATTAACACAAAAACAGGTCAGTTTGTAAGAAGGACGAGCCTTTGTTGGATTTTAAGAACGCATTGTGCTGCAGTGTTGCTCTGCCGGCAGTAGGATGCAGCTGTAAGATTATATTTAGACTTTTTATTCTCACTTCATCTCACCAATTTCAGCTCGTGCTTGTATCTTTGGATGCACTAATGATTTAAATTGAGCGTGTTTCTGCTTGACTGGGACCAAACATATCACAGATTGTTTCTTACATTAGTGTGAAGAGAGTTTATCAGCAGCTGAGGAGCGAACACTGAGTCATCATCTTCATCAGAGAACACTTATTAAACTCACTGTGATGCTGTTGTTTTTCTGCTTCTTACATTTTAGTCCTGTGACACCAGGCCATTTATAGTTTATGATGTCAATTATCTATTATTAGGTTTTCTTAAAATTCACCTGGCAAGGGATGCTTTAGATACACTTTACATTGATAGTTTTATACCAGTATTTCTTTAAATTCATTTTTTATTTAAGACTGCTCTCATCAAAATAAACTATATTCCAATGAAGTTTATCATGTTTGGATTAGTTATTAACTCACTCTGTGTTGTTTTTCACTACAGTAGCACATCTAAGGATGCCACTTTGGTCTGTCTGTGAGTCTGTGTACCAATCATCAGATTAATGTTGATCCAAGCTGAAATATCTCAGCAAACACTGGAGAGATTACCAGGCAATTTAAAACAGACATTCATGGAGTCTACTAAAAAAAAATCTACATCTCTGAAGATTTATTCATAAGTAAAAGCTTTTTATATTGGCTATTCATTGCCCATTGTTGGTAAATTATTGATGTAGCTGTAAGAATTTCAGTGCCAGTCAGTTCACTGCTTTCATCCAGACTGAACTATCCATTTCTATATAAAGAACATACAGATGGGTGACAAATTATAGGGAAAAAACACATAAAATGGTAATGGTCAGGTGTTTGTACCACCATGTGTTACCTACCCATCTTTGGCATGGATTCTCCAAGTCTCTGGAGATCTGCAGGAGGCAGGGAACGCCATTCTATCAAAAGATTTTCCCTCTTTTGGTGTTTTGATGATGGTGGTGAAGAGTTCTTTCTAATACATTGGTCCAAAATCTCCCCTATGTGTTCAGTTGTATTCAGATCTGGTAAATGTAAAAATCATAGCAGATTTTTTTTTTTTAAAATCATTTGCACACTCATCAATTTTTTCAGTGGCACCTTGTTTCCTATAGATGGGTATCAACACCCTAAAAGAGTCCACTCCCATCACGATAGAAATGTTTCATCGTAGGATAAATGTGATCTTTCAGAACTATACAGTATTGGTTTGCTGTGATCCTTCCCTTGAAGGGGACAAGTGGACCCAAACCATGCCAGGAAAATGTCCCCCACAGCTTAACGGAGTCACAAGATCCACTCACTCTAGTGGTCAAAGTCTTCCTTTAATTTTTCAGCTGTCTGTTTTTTTTTTTTTTTTTAAACAGACAGCTGAATGATTCTGTTTTCTTCCTCTTGTGCCAACATGAGGTAAACAGTGTTGATTAATACCCTCACATGCATTAGGGCTCAGCCACCAAATGCACACAGACAACTTCCTGGTTCTGGTTCCAGAAGGAGGCCCTGGTCTCGCTTATCCTGGGCGAGGTTCTGCCACTTTTTGAGTATAGATTCATTGAGGTATGTGAATCACCCTGAGTCTGGTCCCTCCCCTAGGACCATTCAACTTAAGGATCACAAACCACTCTGTCAACAGTACTGCAACTGGACTGCCGCGGTAAAGAGAGATCTTAGCAGGAAAGGTCTTGATTTACCAGTTGATGTACCTTCCAAGCATTACCTATGGTCATGAGGCCTGGACAGTGACTGAAACAATGAGGTTGGAGATCAAAGCAGCCAAACTGAGCTTTCTCTGTAGGGTAGCTTGGCTCAACCCTCTAGATAGGATGAGGACGGATTTCCTGTGGAGGATTTCCAGTAACATCCAACTGAGAGGAGACCCCAGGGTAGACACAGAACTCACTGGTGGGATTATATGTCTCATCTGGCCTGGGAACATCATGAAGTCCCCCAGGAAAAACTGGAAAATGTTGTTGGGTAGATGGGTGTCTAGAAGGGACCTGCTTAGCCTGTTGCCTGGATGGATGGATGGATGGATGGATGGATGGCCACCACATGATGAATGGTGAGGATTTTGTTCATTCTGTGACTTCTCATCTTGCTCCACCAGTAGATCAAAATCTCCAATTACCCAGAATGATTACCAGGACCTAATGACTTAGGTGATCTCCTGACCTTTCCTCTTGCACCTTGAGGTTGACATTTAATTTTAGATGAAATATCTTGGATTGATTGCTGTGAATTTGGTGCTGGAATTCATGTTTCACACAAAAGGGCATTCAGTAACTGTGACAATTTAATTTTTCATCTAGCACAATCATCAGCTCAAATACTTTGTAGATATTTGGACATAAACCAGTGCTAGTCATGACTGTTAATATGACAGCATGCTAATCTAAAATGATCTAAATAACACAATGTTACACCTGCTAAACAGCAGCATGTTCATATTCTTATTGTAAGCATGTTGGCATGCTGATGTTAGCATTTAGCTCAAAGCACCACAGTAAATAAGTGCTGCTAGTATGGCTGTAGACTGTTTGTCCTATTTAAAGAATAACCAGTAAACTACTGAGGAGAGGAAATGGAAGTTAGTGAATGATTGCTCTGCTAGTTCCTCATTAGCACTGCTACCACTCAGTTTATGGTGCAGCTTGCAGCTCTTGAATGTATTAAAAAAACAAAACAGATGCCTTTCAAACCCTCTCAGCAAATAGACTACCGACTTGTGCATAAATCTGGCCCACGGTGCTTAGTAGCGTTTTTGTTAAACAAACTTTATATCTCCCTTCGTGAGGATTTAAACGGTGTCTCTCGAGGCAGGCAGGCTGAGGGCAAATAAAGATAGTGATGGGATGAAAAGTAAAGAGGAACGCTTGGAGAGCAAATAAAGAGGGAAAATGATGTTTCACTGCTATTACTTTCCATTATTACAGTGTGCCGGATAATTTCAAAAAGCTGCTCAGTGTCAGTGAGGACGCTGCTCACCTGACGCAGCAGGGAGGAGTGAAGGGAGATGGATGGCAGCAGTAAAGTGACAAAAAGCGAGGTACAGAATGAAGTGTGCTGGTGGAGGAGGAGAGATTTTCTCGGGCAGATGATGGATAGTGCAATCCACAGCCAAGGAGAGAGAGAAAGTGTGTTGAGTGTATGTTTGTGTGTGCATGTGTGTGTGTCAGTTTTAACCAGGTGGTAACAGGGACACTGAGAGGCTTAAGTTTAAATTGACTGTCAAAATACTGTAGCATCACAAAATGAAAGCATATCCGGTTACTGCAACTTCAGAAAACACAGGTCGTCCCAACCAAGTCAGTGATCGCCATTCATCATTCCCATATTTCTGGAAAAATCTGAGCAGCACATTTTGTCAAGTACAGTGAATCTCTTTCCAGCCGTTTTTTCTGCTCCTCTGCACTCGCCGCAGCATGTCAGAGCCAACGGAGCCGGTGACAAATAAACTACCAAACAAGGTCAGCCAAGAGACATTTATCCCCCTCTGCATACGCTCACCAACTCGCCACCACATCAGTCTCGCCCTAAGAAGCGTGTGTGAATACATTACAGTGGCACACAGCTGATAAAGAACCGTTTCACAGGCAGGCAGGCTTTGCATGCTATAAGCTGCCATACGAGCAGATCCCTATCGAGCTCCGTGACTGTAGCGAGAACCCAAATTTGTACTTTGCCGCCTCATATTGTGTGTTAAACAAAACAGACAAGCCGCCAGCTGCAGGTTAAACGAGCCTGTGGTCTGTCTAAATAACTAATTGTGAATTATGTTAATGCAGCATTTGACAAATTGATCAATTTACAATGACAATAACAGTTGAAAATTACTTTATATTAATCATCAGGCGGAGGAGGGATACTGTTTATTTGAATGTGAATGTTAGATTTTTAGTCTGTTTTCATGAGGTGAATAAAAAAAAAGTAAATGCTTCATGAAAAGGATGGAAACTTAAACTCATTTCAAACACTGCTAAGAAGGTGGCTGCATACTAAATCTCTAATATCTCAGTTTGAAAGGATAGGGCTGTTAATGTTTTATTTTTTTCAAAAAATTTAGGTTTTACACTGTCTTCAGCACTCAGATCCAAATCCATTTATTCCTGGTGAAGATGTTGATAAAAAAGTCACATAGGATATCATAACAGACAGGAAATGGGCAATTTAGGCAGACTATGTTTCAAAATATAAACAATAGATTTGGAAGTAGAAAGAGGGCTAACGTGAGATTAAATCGTTCCCCGTTCAAGGATTTAATTTAACAGGCTTTTGAAAGCTACGTCCAGAACAATCACAGTGGAGAATTAACACCTACTGTATTATGGGATTAAGTGAAAGCGGCGATACATGGAGACATAATATCATGGACCTGGACAAGAAACCAAAATTAAATAAATGCAAATAAATGTTTGTTCTCAATAACAAAAGAAATAAATACATTTTTTTGTGGTTATGATAATCTCTAATAATATTATGTTCAACAAATTTTGCTAACAGTGAGTTAGCAAAACTAGTTTTTCTGCTACAATCTAAAGTATTTTTATGAACATAAACACGAGTTTTTAAGTTAATTATTCATAAACTTCCATAAAAAATGCTTGTTTTTCCAACAAACCTTTCAATGGTTTCAGAAGGATTTTTAATTCTAATTCATCTAAATTACCTTAATAATGAATGGAAGTTGTTAGGTTAGCAAATTTTAAAAAATATATGTTGCTCCAGTCAAATCCTGAACTCAAAAATTTCGCTATTAAGGCAGTTTTATTAACTTAACTCAACCTGAATTTAGCTTTAAATCAACTAAATGCAGACATTTGAGTTTAAATTACACACAATAGTAAGTTGATGCAATTACTAACATTATGATGTAAATCAACACCATCAAATGATGTTTGCAACCTCAAAGACTAAATCAGCCGGTTAGATTTTTATATTGCAACCATGCATTTCATGATGGGAACAGGTTCCATGAATTACTGCATAGAGTGCAGAAAGTCTGCAAAGGATGTCTGAGGATACAGGAGAGGGAAACACTGACAAAGAAACAGAACATAACTCTTCTTTCTATAAGACAAAAACACCATTAACTTCAAAGAAGTGAGCCATAATCTTTAAAATAACGGGGCAAAGCTTTGCCTACTACACTGAAGAACCAAAACTCACTAAACATTTATTGAAATATTATCCAAGTCTTTATAAGGAAATGGAAAGTAATAACAGAGGAAAACTGTGCTTGAACTTATTAAAGCTATGAATCAAAAATGAATACACCTAAATATTGAAATCAAAATGCAAAATTTTAGTTTTTGTTTTAAAACCCACCAGCTTACAGGTAGTTCAAAGAGTTTTGTTGCTAAAACAAATAACGGATGACATGGTTTAGATTACATGATGAATTCGAGACCATTAGAGTCAGCTGTTGTGCTCATTTAAAACACTGATGAGGGTTTCTCAGTTGATCCAACAATAACAAATCCAACAAATTACAGAATTTAAACCAAATAGTAGATTGCTGTGTAAAGGTGATGTTTACTGAAGATGAGATGAAAACTGAAAATATTTCTAAGCACCATCACACACAAAATACTAATGTTAAGAGATATAAAGATACAGTTAAGAAGGTTTTTAAAACATAAGCAAATATTACACAGAATATCACTCCTTTTTGTTGTTTAATGAACAATTTCAATGGAAAATGCAAAAGAAAACAACAGTTTGCATACAAACTGTTATTTTCTTTTACATTTTCCATTTATGTCTTGGTGGACCCAGGATAATTATTCTAAGCTGATCGAGGAGCCTCTCTAGCTTTAAACTCTAAACCTGACAGAACCTAAGTTCTCTATTTCCCTCTTGTTGTACAACAGATACATGACTATAAGCTGAAGTCCACCTGTAACACCGAACACAAAAGGGTTCAGTTTTTCTGAAAATGACTAAACATAAACACAACTGATCAGTAATAGAAGAATAACACGATTCACGTATAAATAAATGATAAGCTAAGAGCTTAAAATTGTTTCTACTTTCACACTAACATAGCCAGGAACTGACAGACCAGCAGTCTAGTGACAGATTGCAGGAGAGCATTCGGTCAGTTTCCGTCCGTCATCGCTGGAAGTTGTTGAATCTCCGTCCAGCCTCAGGGACCAAAGACTTCTTCAGTCTGTCTGTTGAGCTGCAGTCTGCCGCTGAACAGACTCGCCTGCTTAGTGAATGTGCTGTTTATAGGATGGCAGGTGATGTTTGCAATCAACCACAGGTCCTCCTCTGTACCACTAACATAAGGGAATCCAGCTCTGTGCCAAACACAGAACCAGATCTTCTCACCAGACTGTCCAACCGCATCTCTCACTAATGCTGCCTCTACAACAAAGTCAAACCAGTGAAAACACAACAAATAAATCATACTGATAATATGTAAACCTTAGTATCAAAAAGGATTACAGTGTGTTCCAAGTTGGTCTGTATAACCTATTAACATCCTGCTCTATGAAACTGTCAAATATATAATGTTCCAAAGATGACATAGTATTGACTAAGGACAGAAAGGGCCCCAAGTCTTTCTAAAATTGTCTGAACAACCTCTAATACTGAACTTGATTTTCTCTAAATGAATGAAGGACATTAGATCTTTCAACCAAAAGTTAGAAAATGGAGGTTTTTGATCTTTCCAGTTTATAAAATTCAAGCAAATTGAAACTTCCAGGTGTTGTTTATGCCTGTCCGTTTATCATGGTGTACTATATGATTCAGGCATGCACTGTGGTTTGTACATTTCACATCTGACTGTGTGTCAGTGGTTTTACAAACTCACGCCGACCTCCTTGTGTGAAGCTTCTGATGGTGTCTCATGTTGTAATGTTCCATCACATTTAAGTAAATTCCCTCGGCCTGTCATACCGTTGTCTTTCTGTGGGGTGGTCCATGATACAGGCCATCAGATGTGAGTCCACCGTCATGTTTTTCTCTCAGTTTAAGAGGCTGGATGATGCTGAAGGCACTGAAACGATCCCAAAACTAGATTCTCACAGGTGTGAGTAAGCTGTATAGTTACAACATGGATTACATTGGATTGACTCAAAATTAACTAGAGCACCCTCATGCAGGAACATGTCAGTCAGTACAAGTGTGCCTCTCACTGATGTGCTTTAAATCATTTCAGATAAGAATGAAGGATCGCCAGAGGAATTGGCTGCACAGACTGAGGAATCAATATTAGGTTTGTTTTGTCTTCATGGAATTCACTGACAATAAGAAAAATATCACCCAGCTTATCCTCACTGACTGCTGTCCATCTTTGTTGACAGAGTTTATCTGTTTGCCCGATGTGAGGCTGTCTCTTTTTAGATACTTAATGGCTGACTTTGGTTTGACTCGTGCACCTGTGCTGGAGGATTTGGCCTCTTTGTGGCTTTGCTCTGTTTGCTGTTAAAAGTGGTGTCACCAGACCTCTTTACTTTCATTTAATCTTTTGAGAAACTACACAATACTCAAAGGAGTAGTTATTGGTGATAAAGACAGGACGATGCTGGATACTTGGAGCCGATGTGCATTTTGAGTAATGGTTTAACAGCATGTGATGGCAAGGAACCTCTCATTCATAACCAGACTTCTTCTATAATAAGGGTGACTATAACTGAACATGTAAAATAGAAACAGGAGTGATTAAATTAGGACACACTCCTATGTTTATGTGGTTTATGTGGTTTGATCAGTTTGTCTCCTGCAGTTACATCTGCTGTTCTTCTGTTTTCTTAGTCTTTCACTGTTTTATCACTTTTATGGCCCACTAAGGTCCACATCCTAAAGTATTATTGAGTATTATTTTCCAGATTCTGTTTCACAGTAAGCTGACTTCCTTCTAACTTAGCCACTAGCCGTTAGCATAGCTTTAGCCACTGTGAGAGAAGCTAATCTCCTGATTTGTGGCAACAACTTGTTTCTGGTTCAGTTTTTGCAGTTTCTGCTTGAGAGACATTTAAGAGACCACAGAGTGACGACAGACAGAGACAGGAATGCTGAAGCAGACCTGAAGTAGAGCATTTCATTTACAAATAATCAGCCAATAAAAATAACAATACTGATAATTGAGAAAATTTCAAATATTGGCCAGGATAATTGGCCAGGCTGATAATCGGTCTATCCCTGGTATCCTTGGATCAATATACAATTGAGGGACTTTTGAAGTCCATGGGATATATCTTGCATACATTTTTATTAAAAGTAAAAAGTTAATGCTTTTTATGTTCATTATGATCATGTCTTTACAAATTCCATAATTATTTATTATGGAAACAATCATTTATTAATAAAAAATGACTGGATATCACTAAAATGCCAACTAAATAATCGTCTGAATTTAACAACCACCTTCTAATTACCTAGACAATAACAAAACGAGCTTAATCAAAAACTGTTTTGTGTTCTTTTTATCAAGTTCAGATAACCATGACAGATATTTCTTTTTTGGCAATATATCAAATTTTATATGGAAAATAACAAATTGTATCTGTGTCCCAGAAATCACTTTCCACTAAGTTCCCCATTACAAAAACACCTCTCAAGGAAGTGTGTTAATTCCAGATCACATGACCTGCTCCACATGATGTCATTTCCTCCTGAAGAAAAGACTGGCCAGACTCCAAGGCTTTCTGACTTATTTAATAGAAAGTAGTCAACAGGTTTACTACAATATCTTTAGAAATAACTTTCAATTTCAATTTTACTCAATTGTATATATAATATTTAGAAGAATCTTTCTGTAAAAATGCCGTGTGGTGTTTGGTTATAGGCAGCCATGTTGATTTTAGACCTGAAAACAGGAAAAATGTCAACTATGATACCTGTCAACTATGTCATTAAAAAGTCCTGCAATTATATATTGAACCCCTTCCATTTGTGCCATGTAGCAATGTTACAATGTCACCATATCTCAGAGAGTCAATCAGTGACTGAAATATAATCAAAGCTCACCCAAACTGCAACAAGACAGTAAAAATCCCAAATAGAGGATTATTTTCTCTGTCCGTGGTGCTGAAGTCAGAAAACAGGTTGTGCCACACTACATGGTGCTGAAACCAGACACTTTCCAGGACTGGGAGGAGAACTCCTGAGCTAAATGACCGCCATGAATACTAATGTCGGGAATGACCTAGACAGAGCGTTTGGCACAGTCTTGGAAAAAGATGGCTGACCCTAAATGAGCCCAAGGAGAAACCAGAAAGGGAACAGAGACTTCAAAATAGAGGACAGTAAGTGGGCAGATGGGAGACAAGAATTTAATAGACAGAGGTAGAGTAGGCCGGGGGGAAATGAAATCGACTAATGAAATAAGATGTTAGACAAAGAGAGATAGAGAACATAACAGTCCTCGACAAAAGGGGGGATGTCCATGTCCGGTGCTCACATGTGTACCGTGTCTGAACCTGCGTCACACTCGGTGCCCTCCTCCACTTCCTCCCCAGAGATGCAGGGCAGCTCTCATTATTTACCACCAGCCCAGTGGACATGAGATTCATTAGACCACTAAGCTGTGGTTTCCGTCCTCGTGAGTCATCCACCGCCATCGCTCCACGTCTGTTTCTTTCCCTACCGGGCAAAGGTGGCAGGGCGGTAATTGTCATTCTCCTCGGTTAACGGGAATCCCGCGGTCACGTACGTCCACCCACGGCCCTTTGGCATTCAAGCAGCTGTGGTAAATGAGAGGTGGAATCCCGTAGATGATGTGGAGAATTAAATGTCTTAATTCATCTGCAGGGCGAAGGAGATCACCACACGGAGAATGACACAATGGAGGAAAAAAAAGTCATTTGCTTGGCTCAGTTTCCCTCAGTTCTTCACTCGCTGTTTCATCTCCTACTCCTCTGGCCTCCACATCAAACACTTGGACCCATTATCGGGACCAAGAGTTTTACGCCAATTATCTTCCATTCCAGTGGAAAAAAAAAGGAAGAACTTTAATTTTTTGAAGCATTTGAGGGAAGTTGTGGGTGCCAGCGAGTCAACGCTAGCTGCATACATAGATTTCCTCCCTTGTGCGTACAGTGAGTTGCTTCAGCAGTGGGGCAAGTGCTCCATGCTGCAGCTCTGAGCGGTGTTGATAGTGATGAGATGGCCCTTTGCTCTACAAAGGCAGCGATTACTGTCAGCTCTGTGATCTGTGCGCTCCTGAACAAAAGCAGCCTTCCTCTCTGACAGCGAGGCAGAGGAGAGCCGGGCCGAAGCTCCCTCAGCCGGAAGGTCAAATGGTTGCATCTTCCTCTATGCTGCTCTCCGACAGCTTGTGAATCCACACACATAAACAGAGTTGGAACAGAAAAATGTTTCATGTGTGAACGTGTGGGTGATTCTTTAAGCATAATGCTCGAGTTTGACCAGCGACAAGCTTTGCTCATGAGGCAGAATTACTTATTTCTCAGTGGTTGAATTGGGACAAAATAGATGTGATGCTGTCTTTTGGAGGTGTTCGGCTGCAGCTGGTTTGACCTGAACCATGTCACCAAGTCCTCCACACAGTCCTCCTCAGTTTTCACTGTAATAGAAAGTCCTGACCCTTTATGGAAACAGCACAAATATGGCTAGAAGTAGGAAGAACTCCAACATGTCTTTGGTGCAGTGTAACAAACATATAATGCCACGAATTGTAAAACAGAAAACACAAAAGTGACATTTCTGTGATTATTTATTTTGCCAGAATTGAAAACAAAAAATTCAAATCACTTTTTTCTACACGTGTTAGCAATATTTTACTACTTACAATTTTAATTTGTATCCATACTTGCCTCCTATCTGCTGTGTGTAAACACAGCCTGCTAATCAACACAGTTCAGTCTTAAAAGTTCCTGAATTTTTCTCATGTGACTTTTGATCAGCCATGACTTTTCAGTTTTGCTGATCTAGTTAGAGGAAACACTTTATTTTTGGCTTTTTAAAATTTTTTTTAAAGAGAAAGATACCAGATGTCACTTTTTTTGTTGTCTGCTATCTGGTCTGTGTAAACACAGCCTGCAGTTCAGCCCAGTTAAGCTGCATTTTGGCATGCGTCAAGACTGTTCAGTTGCCCTGAGTGCAGAATTCTGTATATTTTTAGAGAAACTGGTTTGAGCAAGCAGTTTTGGGTTTTTTTTCAATTTTTTTTCTCATGAAATATGTAGAATTTTGCAAATTGTAAGTCATTTTGAGCTCAGATTTGGTTAAGTTTCCTGAATGTTTCTTTCATTCTTGACAAATTATTCAAAGACTGTCGGAAAGTCTGATGAGTCTTTCAGTTTTACTGATTCTGGCTGAGATGAAAGGTGTAATTTAAAAAAACAAAAACAAAAAAACCCATATGTTTCAAACCCACAGAGCGATTTTGGACTTCAGAGGATTAAAGGCTGCAATTCAGGTGTTACTGGTTGGACTGAACACTTTATTTTTGAATGGTTGTTTTAAATGAAACATGTAGAATAATGTCATTTAAATAAAACAACACAATTAAGGGTTAGGTTTGGTCAAGTTTCCCGACCAAATTACTTTCATAAATAGTTCAAGGACTGTAATTTTAGGATAATTACAGAATTACTTATTTAGCATTGGTTGAAAGGGACAAAATTGATACAACACTGAACATATATATGCCATATTTGATAAATGATCACTATTTAGTTTGTGAGATTTGCACTCTTAGTGATGTAACTAGCATTGCATCTGCTGAACATGTGCAGTATGTAAAAGGTTCATTGTCTCTTTTCACACAGTTCTAATTGAGATGCTTACATCATTAGACTTAATACAATTTATGCAAAAGTGATTATCATCTCTGCTCTTATTGGAGCTCCCTGCTGACTTTAGCACTCCAAAGAGTTCAGCACAGCAAATGCAGGAAGATGTAATTAAAATAGGAGGAGCTGAGGGTGTGAGGAGACAGATCATCTCAGAAACTGACAGAGCTGGTAAAACCGTCCTGTAACAGGTAGAAGCAGCAACAGTTTCATGACTAAGTGTCTGACTGTATGCACTGTTGAACTTTTTATTAGCTTGTTTAAATGAGATTAATTAGTCAACTTAGGTCCTCTACAACATTAAATAGGCATGAGAAGATAAGCTACAGTTTATATTTTTTCTCAACACTGAATAGCTCTCACTAGATTTGGATTCAAACATTGTATGGAAGTGTAAGACATCACGTTTTCTATCTGCTTCACGCCTCGCGGCACATAAAGGCCTTCACAGATCATTTCCCGGTCAGCTGCTATAATCTACACCTCCTTCCATGATTTGCAGCTCTTTCGTTCCCAGCTGTTTGCCTCCAGGCAGTTCTTCCTCTTTTTCTTTTTCCTCTCGCCAACCAGGTTATTGCTGTGCTGCAGTAATCCAACACTACAACGCTTCACCTTCCCCCTCAGCGGCTTCAGCACCAACTTGGTCTTGTATTTGAATTTGGAGGATTCTTTGTAGGAATCTATCGTGGAAACTCGCATGTCTGGACCAGCTCCACCAGCATTTCATACAGTCTCAGCTTTTGTTCTTCTTGAGATGCTGTTGGAGCTCCAGCTGTAAGACAAATAGATGCTTTTCAGTCTGTTCTTCAGGTCCTTCATACCAACTGTGGCTTCCACAGAACTCATCTCCAGTGATTTGTCCACTAATCTTCATCTTTTGTTGCATTAATCCTCATCACTTTTATCTATTCCCAGTTGATCTTGAGTCCCACCTGTCTTCATCCAGTTGTCATTTTCTACATCATCCACAACAAAGGATTCCATCTTATACCATTCTTGTCATGGTCAACTTTTTTCAACATCCTGACACATTGCATCTTTGCTTGATTTCATTTTTTTAAGTCCAACTGCTTGTATATTTCTCCTCAGCCTAATGCTGCACACCCAAAGTCTTCACCACCACCATGTTTTCACCATTTTCCCAACCCAAGACTCTGTAATCTCCCGCTGGTTTTCACAGTGGATGGAGTCAAAAGCCTTTTTGAAACCTATTAAGCTCAGGCATCACACTGCTTGCCACTCATTGACCCATTTGATGATGCTCTGCAGGATGAAGACCTGCTCTGTTGTCCGCCAGCCCCTTCCCTATAACCTCCCAGTTCCTTCCTCAATCTGCAGTTGACTTCACTTATTACCCGATCGATAAAAATCCCACTGAGGGTCTTTCTCACAATGTCTCTCGAGTTCTTCTTTGTTTCTTGAGGAATCCAAGAACTCAAGAGACCAAATCCAAAACCTGAACAGTACAGTGACTGCTTGTCTCAACTGGAGATAATTTAAACAAAACACCACACATATAAAACCAATGTAACACATTTTTCATCACCTTGTCTCGCTGTACGTCTGCCAGCATGTAAGAGCTGTGAAAAGATGAAGCAAGCCAACTTTTTATCTGTTTGGCAGAAAACTGTAAATGTACAACCTCACTGCTGATGGACGCTGATTGAAAATAAATTGTTTTAGGACCTTTTTAAAGGTAAAAACTGTTAAAGAAAGCAAATGAACAATACATTTATTGGAAAAATTGATATCTAATGTACTGTAAATGACTCCTTTCACTATGTTATGCCCCAAATCCCTTGAAAGAGAGGTTATGCTAGAAGTAATTGCTTTCACTCGCAGCGTATTGAACAAGAGACATGGCACACACTTTTCCCTACGGAGCCCAAAGTGAACCAGTCGAGTCATGATGAAATAATTGTTGTAAATCAATTACAAATGAACATTTAAGGGAAGAAAAGGCTCAGACTGCTAATGTTATATTAACCCAAAAGACCTTCTGGAAAACTTTGTCAAAATTAAAACTTGTGTTCAGCATAGTTTTAGTTAAAATTTTATTACCTCTGTGTGAAAGAAATCTGCAAAATGGGAACTGTCTACAGCGGACATTCACAAAATAGAAACGTATCTTAATCAAATAGTATTTTAGTTGTTGTTCAAAGTGTTGCCAGGCCTTTTTCTCCTCTACACCAAATGATGGATTGGCTAGCTGTAGATCACATGTAATCATCGAGTACAAAACGAAAAAATGAAGTCGAAGTAAATTGTAAATGCCAGTCGCTCTTTTTCATGCATGGCGGCAGATGAGTTTTCATGTAAGTCTGCCGACTGCGGTGTACAGCAGGCGGATTTATGGCCTTGTAAAGGGTGATCTAAGTCTAACAGGGCAGTCCTCCAATCTCATTACTGGTCCAGAATCACCTCTGAGAATAATGGCATTCGTGTCGGCCCCTTAAGATTCACCCGAGGAGTGTGTGTGTGTGTGTGTGTGTGTGTGTGTGTGTGTGTGTGTGTGTGTGTGTGTGTGTGTGTGTGTGTGTGTGTGTGTGTGTGTGTGTGTGTGTGTGTGTGTGTGTGTGTGTGTGTGTGTGTGTGTGTGTGTGTGTGTGTGTGTGTGTGTGTGTGTGTGAGAGAGAGAGGTGTGAATAAAAGAGATAGAAGTGGGAAGGCCTTCTTCCTACGTGACACCCATGCCTATCCCCACCTTGTCTCACCTTGGTGCTGCAGCACACCTCCTCTCTTCCATTCTTCCTGCTCTCCATACTTCCCTCCCCACTAAATCGCTCGTAACATCGGTTCCCAGGTGACATATTTCCACTATGGAGCCTAATAGATTCCTGCGCTCCCCGGTTGGCTAAAGGAACAGTCGTTTGATTCAGTCGAGAGGTAAAGGAGACGGAGCTGCCGTAAGGAAGGAGAGGGTGTGAGATGAGGATGGAGGGGATGGAGGGAGGAAGATAAAAGTGCTGAAATGTGGGGTGGTAATGTGGAAAATACTAAAAAAAAGATGCAGCGGTTGGCGTCTCATCTGTAGGAACAGGTAGGACTGATGTGTTAGTCTGTCATCTCTGTGCTGACTCAGACTGCCTTCAGACACAAAAGGCAGGAAAATGAAGCCAGTCTTACTAATTATAATCTTAAATTAATTTAACCTGATGATGGCGCCAAATGAAAAGTAAGATGACCTGTAAAGTGATGAATCATCTTCTTGGGGTAGCGACTGACTGTTTCTCGATAACCCATCCAGCAGTGGTAGAGATATTTCCAAGTTGTAAATAGATTTCACTGTTTACCTCAAGTTGAAACAAAAGGTTCGAGTCAGACGATCAACGAAGTCTTAAGGATTCATTCTCTGGGGAACACGAATTTCTCCCAACATTCCATCCAATATGTGGCATTTATTTAGGATTTAGTGGTTGGATAGGACAAACTAAAATTTAACTAAACTTGAAGGAAATTGTTATGGTAGTAAAGTACCAATAATATGTAGGTAGGATACATTAATGGAAATAAAACAAGTAAACAGTCAGATTGCACTCATGTTTCAGTGCAAACACTCAACAATATGCAATAATGCACTATTTAATACATTGTAGACTTACATTTATTTTCCTAGAAAATGCACATTTTACATTTTATGCTAATACTTTTTCTACTTACGTTTTTATATATTTTTGTACTCTTTATATTTCTAAGACTTAGAATGGGAGCGACTGTAATGTAAACAATTTCCCCTCTGGCATCAGTTAAGTATTTCTGATTATGATGAGACCAGAACAGAAAAGTAAAAAGTAATGCCTTCAATAATACTGACCTAATAAGTGATGAAATATTCCACATGAAACTGAAATGTTGCCTCTGAAAAATGAAGTATAGCACATTACACTGACCTTCTGGCGTTGCCATCCCTACAGACATATCAATCATTTGCAAACAATAGGCAATGAATAGCTAATAGAAATGTTTCATGACTTGTCCTTTTATTCTTAAACATGTCTTCAGAGATGGACCCCCTTTTATAATACAGTCCGCAGATGTCTGGATTAAATTGTACAGTAAGATATTTTAGTCTGAGCTAACTCGGTGAACTGACAGGTGTTGTTGCACTTACATGCCGATAACTCATTTATGGGGTGCTGAAGTATGTGTCTTAAAGCTGCCTCTAACTAGTATTTCCATCATTAATATTATAAAGTTCTACTAAAATGGCTTTCTGGTTGTTGTTTTTTTCTTTTTGACCATCATTTATGCTAAAGAAAAGCCACAAATACTCACATTTGAGCAGCTGGAACCAGCAAATGTTCTATTTTTGCTTGATGAGTGACTTTATTCATTACTGAAATTGTTGACAAATGACTAAACAAATAAAAAACTAATCATTTCAGCTCTAGATTTTTCACACCTTCTGGGCAGCTGCATTTCATGCAGGTTCTGAATGAGATTCACTTCACAGAGGCTTGAAATTTGCCAGATAAGCCACCACAGTTAAATTTAGTTTTATTTTTATTCGTAAGCTTTAATTTTTGGGAATTAAGTTTAATTTGGAAAACCATCCTTTGAAGGGGAACCTTGAATATCTGACATTTGAGAGTGCCAAACTATGTTTTTTGTGGGGGGAAAAAACTGTGACTTGGCTGCTTCTTACTAAATGCAACCCTAATTTTTAACAAAAGAAGCTGCATGCCTCAAGAAGGTACTTCACAAAGCTATAAAGAAAGGAAATCGTAAACCTTTGACAGGACTGTAATGTTCTGGATGTGTATGTGCATCGTATAAAACTGAGAACAATCTAAGGCACCATAAACTGGCTTATTATTTGGTCAATATTTACGATTACAACAGCATGACCGCCTTATTCGCTGCTTTCACATCCACTATCCGCCCCGGTGGAGCTCACCCTGCTGTAAGTCCTGCAGAGTTAGCAGGTTTTATAGTGCAAACAGATTTGAGTAAGACCTCAGGCAGCATCCACTGGGAATGTTTAAGCTTTGCTCGGAGTGAATGGAGCTCCACTACAGCGGTGTCACACTGCAGATGAATGAGCGACTCGGTCAGTGTTGGCCGTCCTCCTGGAGGCTGAATGATGAATTATGAAGGCCCGTTTGTCTCTGTTTACGCAGACAAATGTGCCCTTGCAGAATGCGTTCACTTCCAGCACGTATTTGGAAGAGAAGCAGAAGGAAAGCCAAGGTTGTAAAACTGAAAAACCACACATCGAACGAGAGCAGAAATCCCCCTCACATTCTCAAACCTGCTGCCCTCTCACTCTGTGAACTCTGTTGGTGCGTAGCAGAAGCATCCGGAGCAACGTGTCCTTTGCAGGCAGGCTGCGGTGATTTACGGCAGCTCAGGGACATCATGATGAAGCTGAATGTGAAGCCAGAGTGCCAGACAGCATCTGTCTGTCCTGAGCTGCAGCCTCCCCTCCTTCACAGCCACTAGCAGGCAGGCAGAGGGAGAGACAGCTGGGGAGATGAGCACATATGAAGGAATTTGAAATGACACAGAACAGCTGACAGGCAGAGATACAGAAAAATATGGAGAAACAGTCAACACACACAAAAAAAAAAAAAAAAACAAAAACGTGCAGCGGTTGTGCTGTTTGACTCTGCAGCCCTTTTGGCAGCCAGAAACACATTTCTTATATAATTAGATTTATTTCTAATAGATAAAATATGAAGTCAGCGTTCACATTCTGGTAATTCTGAGAAGTGCATTTAAACTAAAGCAACAGATCTGTTATGAATGATTTTTATATGAATGTTCTTAAAGAAAATATTAGAAGTTTTACTGATATATATGTAATCACTTTAGATATTTTTAGGATTTTTTTGGAAGATTTTTACTCATTTTTTGAAAATATTTACACAAATTTTCTTGCCAAATTTGGGGGATTTTTTTTAAAACTAAAACCTTTTAGGGAATCTTTTAAGGAATAATTGGAATTTTCTTCCTGAAGGTTTTGCAAATTTTCAGAAATTTGGGGAATTTTTTTTGCTGAATTTTGGGATTTTTTTCAGACAAGGAAACAATATTTTTTGTTGCCTGTAAATGAGGACAGCAGGAGGGTTAAACAAACATTTAGCTAGAACACCGGCTACCCTGTCATTAACAAGTCTCCTCTAGTTCACATTTAGAGCCACCCTACACTCCACCGGCTTCAAAAACACCAACATGGTGACGGCCAAATGAGAAACTCAAGGCAAAAGTTTAAGGTCTTAATTAGCATGTAGCTCGTTCCACCTGATTTTAAAGCTGCTAGCGTGGCTGCAGATGCTTCATACAAAGTCCAGTAAACAGAGAAAAACCTAAATCTCATCGATATTCAGTGAGGCCACCTTTTCTTCTTTCTTGGGATCAATGTCTCCCCACATCTAAGGATTTAAAGAGTCTAAAACATTTGCACAGCGCCATATGTTGGTTGATAAGATCATTTAAGGTAGAAAAGATGCTGCTATGACACTTGCGGTTTCATAAGTAAAGCCGATCAAGCAAATTGAATGATGGGCAGAAAGGCGGTTGACAGGTCGGCAAACAGAAAATAGATTTTTTGGGCAGCCAGCAAACAGGTAGACAGATACGCAGACTGACAGGGCAGACAGCCAGATGACAAAGGGCACATTGATCTGATTAAACCCCTTTGCTTCCCAGCTCTGGTGCTCTTTCTCGCTGCTTGGCC